>NC_018295.1:2211974-2342178 GCF_000315875.1 Candida orthopsilosis Co 90-125
GTGAAGAAAAATCCCATCTGGCAACCAAAAACTGTCGTAATTAAATCTAATTACAAACTCCAATGATCTACCAAGCATCAGTGACTGCACCGGTCAATATTGCCGTATGTATGACCCATATTCCAATCATATGCTCCGCTCATAAAGATCAATTATACTAACTGAGTTGTTCATAAAAGACACTTAAATATTGGGGCAAACGTGACAAGAACTTAAATTTACCCACCAATTCCTCCATCTCAGTAACATTATCCCAGAATGATTTACGTACATTGACTACGGCATCAACATCACCTGATTTCAAAAATGATCAATTATGGCTTAATGGTAAATTGGAATCATTGGACACACCACGAACTCAAGCTTGTCTTTATGATTTACGACAATTGCGGAAACAAGTTGAAACACAAGATGAAAGTTTACCGAAATTGTCTAGCTATAAGTTGCATATTGTCTCGGAAAATAATTTCCCTACTGCTGCGGGCTTAGCTTCATCAGCTGCTGGGTTTGCAGCGTTGATTAGTGCAATTGCTAAATTGTACCAGTTACCTACATCGAGTTCTGAATTGAGTAAGATTGCTCGTAAGGGCTCAGGATCTGCATGTAGGTCTCTTTTTGGTGGTTTTGTTGCTTGGGAAATGGGTCAATTACAAAATGGTGAAGATTCACAAGCAGTTGAAGTCGCCCCCTTGCTGCACTGGCCAAGTTTGAAAGCGGCAATCCTTGTTGTTTCTGATGATAAAAAAGATACTCCTAGTACTTCGGGGATGCAATTGACAGTGGCCACATCGGAATTGTTTAAATGGAGAGTCGATCATGTGGTCCCTCATCGATTTGAAGCTATGAAACAAGCGATTTTGAACAAGGATTTCCCGCAATTCGCTCAATTGACAATGCAAGATTCAAATCAATTCCATGCTGTTTGTTTAGATTCATACCCGCCGATTTTTTATTTAAATGATACCAGTAAACGTATCATTAAATTGGTCGAAAAATTGAATGCTGATGCGGGCGAAACGATCGCTGCATATACGTTTGATGCTGGGCCTAATGCGGTTGTATATTATGATGAAGTGAATGAGGCAAAAGTGTTGCCGGCTTTGTATAGGCATTTTGGTCATGTTGACGGATGGAATGGTAAGAAATTTGATGAACAAAAGGAGGAATGGTCGGGTGTATCGAGGGTTATTTTGACTTCAATTGGTGTTGGGCCTCAGGTGACTTCCGAATCATTGATTAATGAAGAAGGATTACCTAAAAATACAAAGTAGAGTAGTAAAGTGGTTGAATAATGGTTTTAGATGTCTATTGATTGTAGGAAATCCAATTCTCATTGTAAAATAAAAATAAAAGTATAGTTTAGTTATATCTGTTTTCAAATCTATGAATTAGCAAATACAATAAAGATAAAATAATCAATAGTCAGCCTCATAACTGAATCAGCTACTTTTCCCCTCCTTATATAAACTCTATTAAATCCTTCAACAATTTTTCATCTCGTTCATCACTTTCCAAATACTTTTGAATATTTAGCTTGTAATGACTCAAAACCAGTTGTAAATGATTTAATTGATCCAGTTTTTGTTTTAGATCTTTTTCCATCTTGGCGACATTTTCTTGCAACGTCATTTGTGCTTGTTTTTTACGTTGACGACATTTGGATGCGGCAATTCGATTACGTTCTAACAATCTCTCCTTTTTCCAAGCAGCAGTGCCCATTATGGGGCCGTTGTTTGGGTTATAGATAATTTCGTTGTTGTAGATTAACAGGTGGTTTGGAGGAGGTAAGCCAGCAACGGGTGGGGAAAGAGGGCGAGATGGGGTGGGTTGTTGTGGAGGAAGTTGTGCTGGTATTGGTGGTGCTGATTGTGCTGATTGTGCTGGTGGTGGTACTTGATTGTGTTGTTGAGGTTGTGTTGGTGGGTGCAACTGTTGTTGGGGTATTGGATGTTGAGGTTGTGGTTGGTGTGGTTGTGTTACAGGTAGATGATGTTGTTGTTGAGGTTGCATGCTAATATCTTGTTGTCCTGTCAATTGATCTGCATTAGCTGATGTCATATTATTGACAGATGTAGCTAGAATGGTACTAGCAGAAGAATCATTATCACTGGCAGGAGTTATACTAGCAAATCCGTGTTGAGCATTACCAAGAAATCCAGTATGGGACTGTTGCTGTGTTTGCGCCTGTGCTTGAGAAGGAGGCATTTCCAGTTGCTGTTGTGTGGTAGTAGCTGATCTATTCAATTCATAATCATTAAATCGTTGTGTAAAGTCATCATCTAAAGAACTAAATTCATCATTATCAAAAAATGCTTCATGATTCATAATCTGACCAATTTGACCATTAGATATGGAAATTCTTCTTCTTCTGGGTACCCCGTCTATTGAATAAGGCAACATAAAGGTAGAATCAAATATAGGTGGATTTGTAATTGGATATGAATTGAAATCAAATGGATTATGAGGAGGTAGATTCAAATAAGAATGGTTGAAGCTCTTTTGTTGTTGTGATTGTAGTGATGGTCTTTGTTCTGGAGCTGGTTTCTTGGTTGGTGGTAATTGTTCTTGTTTGATATCCACGGCATCATGTAGGTCTTGAGTAGATATATTGTGTGAATGACTACGATGGTGTAGAGCTTGTGCCTGCTGTTGTTGTTGCACCTGCTTCTGGTGCTGTTTCTGTTGTAGCTGCTGTACCTGTTGTTGGGCTTGTTGTTGTTGTTGCTGATACCTAGCATTGAGAGCCTGTGCTTGTGCTTGTTGAAATTGTTGGTGTTGCAAATGTTGTGCATTTTGATTATGGCTCAAGTTAAAATTGGACATGTTAGACGCTGTTTCGGTACCTGATATCTCAGGAAAAGGAACCGGTACCTGTTGTTGTTGCTGCTGCTGCTGCTGTTGTTGTTGTTGTTGAACAAGCGGAGCACTTTGTTGAAGATTCAGCTGTTGTGTTGCAGGTACAGTACCATCAGGAGCTAATCCCTGGGCATGAGGGTCAAATGCCATAGTATAATTATTAGTCAGCATGGTGATAATGAGGTAGTAATATGATGCAAGAGGTGTAATATGGTTGATGAGCGTGGGAGGTTGTGGGTGTTTGAGCTTCACTTACTCTTGAATGTATGTAGCTCTATGATTAACTGTGTAAAGTTTGGTTGTAAAAATCTTTCTTATACAACCCGAGTGTGTGTGTGTGTGTTCTATAATAATAATAATATTTTGGTAAGTACAAATTTTGTGTGTTTGGGGGGATGTTGTAAAAAAATTTTGATAAAAAATAATTTGCAACGTAGTAGTTGAAAAAAAAACACTTGGATGAACAGTATTGGTTTGTAGGTGTACCTTTCAGACGAGAAGAGATGTGGTTGTCGTTCTGCTGAATATAGCTACTCAGTGGTGGTAGTAGTTCCCCTATATTTTATCTGAAATCTTTTTCCGTTCACTTTGTCTTAGTCTTGTTCTTATTCTTTTATTCCTCTTTTTCTCTCTCCTATTCCTTTTGTCTTTCTTTTCTTTATTGTTTGTGTGAGTGTAGTTTTGTGTCTGTCCAATGTTATTTTGTCCGTGGCGTATATATATTGAAGGACGAATTTAATTTAAATGTTTTACGAACCGTTTCCTTGCACATACAGAAGTATACAAAATCTTCAAGGATGGACAAGAATACTTTCTAAGAGTATATAAATCATCCACAATGCCTTCGTATCTCCTACCATCTTACACGTTGGAAAGGGAGAGCAACACCTTTTGTCTTGAAGGATGTATTACTAAAGTACTAAAAAACTGTAAAAGCATTAAAAGTGCGTGTGAATACCGAGATGCGAAGTGCGAAGTCCATGTCTGTCTCAACTAATTAACTTTTTCCCAACTGTCTTTGTGTTCCATACATACAGAATAAATCTTACGATTATTATTACTATGCATGCCCTCTGTGGGTGTATATGTATATTGGCATAGTCTATCAATTTGTTACCTATGACGTAGTGTTTTTACAACTGATAACTTTCTTTTATTCGTTCCCTACCAATAGAACTTTGTTGTCGGACACATTTAAAATACAATAAGTTTCTATACCACAGTGTATGCTATTTAATCAATTTGGTAATTCCGAACTAAGAAATAGCGTAGGACTGGGCTTTGCTCACTCTTTTAGTTTACTTTAGCGATTAACGATTAGATTCGGTTGAAGATGCAAGGCATGTATATCTGTACATGAATCATCAGACCGAAACTTTAGTCTCCTAATAAAAATCTATTATCAGGTTTTCGTATATTTTTCTCTTCCTATTTTAACATCTACTGCATACACACTTTGTATGATGTCTCAGGTCTAAAACCATGGTTTCTGTCGCTATGTAGATTGTGTAGTTCTAGAAGAGGTACTATGCATCGGGACTAATATAATCAAAGTAGTGTTTCGATCAAAGGTACTAAGTCGAGATATCTAGTGCTCAAGTTAATATTGTAATCTATTACACACTTATTTTTCTCCATCCATTGAAGTAATGACACTTCTAAAGTTGTAGTAACAAAACTCCCGGTGTGTTTATTCTAGAGTTTGCTTACGTCCCCATTCCTTTTAAACTGTAGGGGATTTTAGTGAAGAAAAAAAAGAATATTTTTGCAACCAAACCTGTTGTCAATGATGATGAACTTTACAATTGGTCTTGCGCTTGTCATACTTCGAATCAAGAGAGAAACAGGGTGCAGTGTTGATGGTGAGTTGAAGAAGAACCCTTTTCAGTCAACAACTTGACTACTGACATTAACCACACCAAGGAATCATTGATAGACTCGCGGATTCAATTGATCTCAAGATTGTGCATACACTAAAAGAGTTTGGAGTTGATTACTACAGTTATCATGTGGCAAACCTTACCAAAACCCAAATTTCAACCTACATGGAGATAATCAGGTATTTTCTATCAAACAGAACGTCTAAATATCATGATCAATTGATCCAAAAGTTTCTATATCGTTTGAAATATCGAAAGCTTAGCAAATCACTTCAATGCAACGTCAACCAGTGTTTGGAGATTATAGATACCACGTCAAACAAAACCCATCTAACTTACTTTTATCATGTTTTGTTGAGATGTCCTACCCATCAATTGATACCCTATTGTTTATCTAATATCTATAACCTATTGGATAAGCAATTATTTGTAAACAAAACAGTGAAGGATATCATAGCATCTCACAATTTCATCCCATTGGAGCTAAATGTCCATCACAAACGGAAATTCATTATCTTTTTTACTTCAATTTTGCTACACCACAAACACACATCAAAAATATTCAAAGCATTATTGATCATGTGTAACGACGCCTTTATTTCACATATTTCCATGAATTCTTGTTGAATATATAATTAGCTCCACTCATTAATGTTGTGGCTCCAACAATCAACCCCAATCCTTCAAAAGCAGCATCATTGACAACACTTTCTAAAAGTGGTCTATACACCAAGCTTCCAATATAAAGCATTTGTAAAGCTGTGTTCAACTTCCCCAAAAAGTTTGGATGAACACTTATTGTTGGATATTGTCCAATACTAACAAACTTGTTTAATGTTCTTGGTGGAGTTAAACTTTTGAATCGGTAATAAAATGACATAAAACTAAGTATAACATCACGTCCAATTATGATAGATGCAAGTATAGGTGGGATTGAGTGAACATATGCTAATGATAATGTACATATAGTCATAAGGAATTTATCAGCCAAAGGATCAACTATTGATCCAACTACTGATTTCATATTGAATCTTCTCGCTATATATCCATCAATGAAATCAGTAACGCAGGAATAAGTGAACAACAGTAGAGCCGTAATGGGACTTCCATAAATAATGTGATAGCCAATGAAAGGAGTAGCAATAATTCTCGTATAAGTTAATACATTCGGTACTGTCCATACTGAAGGATCAAATAATGACTTGGATGATAGTTTGTTGGATTGGGTTGAGTTGAAGCGGAGACTCCTAAGTGACAAAATAGGTACGGCTTTTGGAAAGCATACTGGGCGTAGCTTGAATAGGTTGGGAGAGAGGGTTCTTCTAGCTAATGGGTGCACAAGCATTGATGGGTGAACTACTTAGTTGAACTAGCTGAAATTTACTTTTTTTTCTTCAACAATTTCATATCGCATAATGGATGGAACGCGTTGATGATATTGCTATGAGGCCACTGTAGCAAATGAATTGGCCCTCTGAACTGCTAGTGCAGTCAACCTGTTGAAAATAATTAAAATTAAGTAGAGGAGCCTATACATGGCTAAGCAATATATATGTATATTAGAGTATTGGCTTATATCATACACCTGCATATTAAATCTTTGAAATGTCAAAAAACTCTAAATTTTTTTTTCTTCCTTCTTTAATCTTCTACAAAATCAAACTCATCAAAACACATCATCATCAACTCAATAGATCAACACCCTCAAGATGTCATTGAAATTACCACAAGCACCTAATTCAGGCTTGTTTAAGAAGGGATACTCCTCGTACTCGAATGAAGATGGAGCAATAACAAGAAATGTCGAAGCAGTACGTGAAATTGCCACAATTTTGCAAACTTCAATGGGACCAAGTGGGAGAAATAAGATCATTGTCAACAAGCTTGGTAGGAAATTCATCACCAATGATGCTGCCACTATGATTAATGAATTGGAAATTGTTCATCCAGTAGTAAAGATCCTAATCATGGCTTCAAAACAACAAGAATTTGAAATGGGTGATAATACCAATCTTGTCATTATATTAGCTGGAGAATTTTTAAATGTTGCTGAGAAGTTATTGAGTTTAGGTTTGAATGTATCCGAAATCATTCAAGGGTTCAATTTGGCTAATAAATTCGTTTTAGAAACATTGGATAAATTGGTTGTTGATAAAATTTCATCATTTGAAACTGATTTAATCAAAGCTGTTAAACCAGTAATTTCAGCAAAACAATATGGTGTTGAAGATACAATTTCCAAATTGGTGGTGAAAGCAGTACAGTCAGTAGTCAACCCCAAGAACCCAGCAAATTTTAACGTTGATGGAATTAGGGTAGTTAAAATTATGGGATCTTCATTATCTCAATCTGAAGTTGTTAAAGGTATGGTTTTCCCTAGAGAACCAGAAGGATCAGTTAAAAATGTCACCAATTCAAAAGTTGCTGTATTTACATGTCCAATTGATATATCAACCACTGAAACTAAAGGGACGGTATTGTTACATAATGCACAAGAAATGCTTGATTTTACAAAAGGTGAAGAACAACAATTGGATCAAATGTGTAAAGAAATTAATGATTCTGGTGCAAAAGTTGTTGTTGCTGGATCCAATGTTGGTGAATTGGCATTACATTATTTAAACAAGTATGGTATATTGGTATTGCGTGTACCTTCGAAATTCGATTTAAGAAGAATTTGTCAAGTTTGTGGAGCTACTCCATTACCTAGATTAGGTGCTCCAACACCCGATGAAATGGGTGAAATTGATGTAATTGAAACTAAAGAAATTGGCGGTGATCGAGTCACCATATTCAGACAAAGTGAATCTAGTTCAAGAACAGCAACAATTGTAGTCCGTGGAGCTACTCAAAACAACTTGGATGATGTTGAAAGAGCCATTGATGATGGTGTAAGTTCAATAAAGGGATTACTTAAGGATAATAGACTATTACCTGGTGCAGGTGCAATTGAAATTGAATTGTCAAAACGTGTTACTCAATATGGAGAAACCACACCTGGTTTAAACCAATTGGCTATCAAATCATTTGCTAAAGCTTTTGAAGTTGTTCCTCGAGTACTTGCAGAAACATCAGGATTCGATTCGACCGAAGTGATTAGTAAGTTGTATGCTGCCCATGCTGATGATAGTGGGAAAGAAGGTTTGAAACAAGGTTTGAATATTGATACGGGAGATGTTGAAGATACTGGCGTATTAGATGTCTTGGCTACAAAGAAATCAGCTATTGATTTAGCTGTTGAAGCTACAAATACGATCTTGTCTATTGACCAAATAATAATGGCCAAGAGAGCTGGTGGACCAGTAATGCCACAGCAACCAAGACCTGGAAATTGGGATCAAGATGATTAAGATAACAAGACCAGATGTGTTACTTTACTTGTGTGTATGTATATGTGATGTACCTTTTTATTTTGTCTATAGACTCTTTCCACCAGCAATAAATCGAATGATTTTAGTCAAATCTTTTTCACCATCAGTTTCTACCCCACCACTTACATCGAACCCTAAAATATTCTTCACATCTTTTGTATCACGAATATTCTCCGGTGTCAATCCACCAGCTAAAATCGCCCTTGTGAAATTTAAATTCCCACTAATGTATTCCCAATCAATCACTTTCCCCTCACCGCCTTGAGCTGAATCAAGTAAGGGTAAACTCAAAACTCCTCGTTTCATTAATTCCTCGCTATCATGTTTCAATTGTTCTGTATCTTGAGGCACGACATAACGTGGAACCAATCCGAATTCATCATTAGTGTAGTCGAGTTTCTGTTCTGAACCATGTAACTGAATAAAATCTAGCCCAATTTCGTTAGCAATTTTCAAAACTTCATCTCGCGATTGGTTCTGAAACACACCAACTAAGAACGGTCCATTATCAAGCACCAATTTCGAAACGTACTCGAAATAATCTACAGGTGATGCAAAACTGTCGCATTTTTGGCTTAAGTGGGACATCATTTGAGCTACCGATTGTGGTCTGCCTCTTTTCACAAATTGGGCAATTTGTTTAGCTGTGGAAAAGTCGATTGTGCGTGATTTTTGGGGGACGAGAATACATCCAATCAAGTCGGCCCCGTTAAGGATTGCTGTTTCTGCTGATTCGAGAGTTTTCACTCCGCAGATCTTGACTAGCTTCATTTTGTGATGGTAGTGGGGGGAGGGAAGGTGTAATTAGTTGGTACGATGAAAACTTTTGGAAATTTTTCAGTGAAATTTTATTTGAGTCAAAAAAAGAAATTGTGGAGGTGAAATTTAAAAGTTGCAAATTTACAAAAATAATTTGTATGTAAACCTTGTTTATATTACATATGTACATACACTCCAAATCATCACGAAAACCCATTAAATCACCATTCATCGTTCTTCTTTTCTAAATAATTTGCCAAAATTACTTCTAAAATTCTCATTGAATTTACTCACATGAGTCTCGCCCGTTAACGCCAATTCTCTAATATTCTTTTCAAACTGATTCATTCTAGGAAGTAATTTGGGTGATTTTATATCCGGCGATGATAATTTGCCAGAGCTTGTATTATTATTGTTGTTGTTATTATTATTACGATTGGCTGAAAATGGACCTGGAGTAGCACTCACGGGAGTTGATGATGCTGATAAATTATCTAAATCATCTTCCAAATTGGTCAATAATTGATTGTTTTGATGTGTTGTAAGTGCATTTGAATCACCGTCATCATCATTGTCGATTGATAATTGTAGTTTATAATTCTCGATATACTTGTATTGCTTTGATTTATCAATTTTGGCAAGATTTAGTATCTTGGTGAAATTAGCAATTGATTTACCTCCAATAAGTTCAAAATACGATTCAATGAAATTCTCCACCGGCATATTTTGTGGAACCATCAAGATCTTCAAAATTGATTCTAGTTCATGGAAATGATTTGTGACAAACTTGGTATATGATTTAGTCTTTTCCTTTTGAGCCAAATGGGGGAAATTCAAACATATATCCTTAAGTGATATAACATCAAGTAGCAATTGCTCTAATCCAGTTGTAGTCAATGGCTTAATAAATTTCAAATTGTTAGCTAATGTAGTGACTAATAATTCCACCAATTTATCATTGAAGTTACGCACATAACTATCACGGATAATCAATGGTAAAATCAATTTCAAATTATCAATGGTAATATTTTTGATGTCAATCATGTACGAAGATACATCATTGACTGAATCCAATTCTTGCCAATTGATGTTGAAAAATTCTCGCCAACATGGTTTGTAATCATTAGTTAACTTCACTAGGAGAGCGGAGATGCTCTTGTTTACAAGTTGAAGAAAAACATCACTGTTTAAAGTTGGCAATCGATCCTTCAATTCGTCGGAAACGACTAGTTCCAATTTCTCATTCAATTCATCGATGTTTCCCACCATATAGTCACCAGTGTTTAATAATAACGTAAGATACTTGATTGCATCTACTCCAGCAATATCATCATCATTTCGCGGAAGCATTGGTGTCAAGATTCGATTAAGATATTCAAACAAGTATTTGTTGAATAGCCTTGCTAAACTGGCAATGATTTCACCATTGGTTAATTTGAGAATCTGCGATAAAAGCTTATGATAGATCTTGAATAGCTCAGTTGATGTAATGGCGATGTTTGGAATGTTGGCCGTGATATCTTTAGCCAATTCTGGTGGTAATTGAGAAGTAGCTGCAAATTCAACAAACTTGGAACTCAACATTTTGTCTTGTTCTTGTACCCATATAGATAAATATGGTTCAAATACTGATGATATATTAAACTCATTTTCTCGAGGATATTCAGCATTCAACTTTTTTTCAAATTCAATGGTCTTGGTTAAATTGTCAAGTAATGTAGCTGAATCAATTTTTTTGTTCTGTAAAGTACTGGCCAAATCCAGTTTCGTAATTTTACAAAATTCATCAATGATATCCATAGTAACATTCCAATCCTCAGGAAATATAGCATATTGCTTCACTTGATCTAAGACCTTGTTGAAATAAATGAATCTCCTGCCTAGATTCTCAATTGATCCTGCTTCATCAGATTGACTGAAAATATTTTTTAAATCTCGTAGTTGTAAATTATGAAACCAATTCAACAATTTGGTCTTGTTTTTCTCATCAATCATTTCCAAAGTTCTTGCTCCGTAAAGCAAGTTCTGTTCCACTTTGGAACCCCCGCGGCCATCTCGTTTCAAAAACTCTTCAAAGTCTACAAAAATATCATCAACGAGTTTATTTTGGGTGTATATCGTCATTAAGTTGATTTCATTAATTAAATCAATCGATTTATAAGGTTGGAAAAATTGAAGTAATTCCTTCATTACTCCCAATCTTTGATATATTTCTTCATAGTTCTGCGTTGAAAGAATTTCCTTTAGTCCGTTGTTTACATTAACCAACATTTGTAATCTTTTAAACACCGTCATTGATAAAACAAGATTCTTTTTACATGAATCTAATGTTTGAATTGAGCTCGTCATTGATGCAATTGTAGTTTTCGTTGCATCGGCACTATCTTTAACATCTTTAATATTACTAACTAGTTGTTTTATGTCGTCATCTACTTCAATACTTGAATCATATTGTGACTTCAACGTGTCGATTTCACGATTTAGTTGTAGTTTGTATTGATGTATGTGAGAAAGAGCTTGTGGCAAGTGGTTCAAAGCTTCCGGAGTGTCGAAGATATTATTGATGTGAGTCACGGGATCATAATCATACAGGTCCATTGTATGTAGTAGTCAGGTGATCGATTTTATGAAGGTACTTTGGTTGTCGGAGTGTAACAGTTGAAGCTTCTGAGATTGATGTTTTGTTGGTCTGAAAAGTCAGTGTCGCGAAATTGAGGAAAATCAAAAATTGTCATCCAGAGTCGTAGATTTTCAAACGACATTAAAAATGCGACAACGTAACGGATCGAGCCTGAGTTCCTATCCGCTTTGAAGAGGGGGTGGGGTAAAGCACAATTTTTTCATTTTCCGTGTCGGTTCAAAATAAAATCTACAATGTAGCTCTCTTAGTCTAAAGGCCTATGTCTTGAAGTCTCTAACGTTTCTGGTGAGTTCATATGTGACCCATCAGAGACTTTGGAAATTGTTATGGAATTTGAAGATTAATTTTTTTGCAATGGTTATGATGCAAATTTAAATGCAGAAGTTCAGTTGAAAGAGCAATCGCAACATATTTGTCTTTAATGAGTCACCTTCTCTATGACAGGGTCACCCGGGATCTATACCGTTATCTGCGTTGATTTGGTGACATCCAATCTGATGGAAGGATTGTACTTTCCTAATTCGGTAATTTCTCCTGTTCTTTGTACATTTTGTATTGTGCGTCATTAGACAAATAATTGCGACATTTATCTTCACAACAACGCCGTACATGGTAAAAGATACTTCATGTATTGAAAAAAGACAGTGATGGAAGCGTACAGAGGAGGAGACATGTACAGCATTGAAGGAATTGATCACTTAATTGATGCATATATCTTTGTCCTCAGTCGAAGCGAGAGTTTAGTAGTAGGTTTAGTGCATTTTAATGGTTTCAGTCAACAGTTGTACGTTTACATACATTGTCTTTACGATGCAACGATACTAATCCAGAAAAGGGTATAGACTTTGTAGCTCATTGTTATATAGCACTCAGACCAAAAACCTGTTTTACTCTCGACAACGCAAAATACATCATTTGGTTATGCTCAGATCTCTTCAATTGTTTTGTGTGAGATGCAAAGTCAATTGTCGTATTTTTTGGTTTTGAGACATTAAAATAAAGAAAAATTACCCAATTAGGAAATACTTTTTCTCTCAGAACAATACTACACAAAATATTATAAATTGGATATTGGCTCTCCCTCGGTATTGACCCTTCGAAGCAACTGACAGTTGAGCATAGAGAACACTCCGAGAAGATATCCCTTGGTTGAGTAGTAAATTGAATCAACTATTGATTCTTATTCAACAGGTGCCGGCAGTGCATTTACAATCGACAATATTTCAGAAATATTTGGCGAGAAATCAAAACAGAAATGTTTTGCAACGAAGTCATTTGATTGCAAAAATAAACTATCCAAGACATTAAAAGTGGGACACTAGAAGTAGTAAGAAACCCATTTCCCCCTGAAATTACTCTTTTCGGTGATTTTTATGTCAAGCAAGCATTTCATTTAAAGTTGTATTATTATTATATTTTGCAATCTCATTCAACTTTGAAAGACATGGTCCAAAATAGAAAGAATATAAACAACCTTGTGATATACATTCGATAACAATGGAGAGCAATAAGTAAATTGACCCTTCCTTACAACTCGATTAGGGAAAAGACTGTAGTTAAACGCCAGAAGAACAATAAACCATCACATGCCACAAAAATAAAAGTGTATGCACTAAATGTCGCCAAATAATCTCCTACGAACAAAATGTCTGACATAAAATGTCGTAGAATATATCTTTTTCTCCAAATTTTGTCGTTGCAGTTTTGTGTAACGACATAATACAATAACAACACTAAATAACATCCATATATATATTTAATACGTTCTCTCATTCCTTTTCCAAAACAACAACAAAACACACCGCCCACCTACACACCCTCAAGGGTTTATCACTAACTTTATTACTCAATTCCTTATCTGGCACAAAACTACAAACAGCACAGAGACAATTTAAATTACCTGATTTAGATTCATAAAGTATAATTATTTTTTTTTTTTTACTTCAATTAAACGATTTTTCCCCATTTCGTTATTATTACCCTTTTTAAAAAGAGTTAAACGCCCAAAGGTAATAAGAAGAAGAAGAACAATTCAATTCCAAAACTTTGTACAAAGGTATTTACCAAGATCAACAACATACACAAGAGCAAGATCTGTGTAACGTATATATATATATATTTAGATCACTTGTCCACCCCCCCCACTAAAGTTGTTCTCATGAAGAAATTCAGATTTGGAAGAAAGAACAGTACAGCTACTTCAACCACTTCATCCAACAAGAATTCGCCTAGAAAAGAAAAAATCAGAAGCAGTCGTACTTCTAAATCATCAGCATCATTTCAAGCGCCCAATTCTCCACCTCGTTCACCGCTACAAGATAAAGTAGGATATACGCATACTTTTGCTGAAGAAGATTTGAACAACGATCATCATTCATACTCACAGCAAGGAAGTAAACACAATATGCCAGTGGCTCAAGATCACCATAGTTATACCCTGGAGCCTTTTGGTATCACCACTGATCCATCAACTGTTCCTTACAAATCTCGTGCTCCACCACATTTGAATGTCAGTAATCCATGGAATAGATTCAAGATTTTTGATTCGCCTTTTCCAAGGTATAGACATGCAGCTTCAGTCATTTCTAGTGATAAAAATGAAGTTTTCATTATGGGCGGTTTAAAAGATGGGTCTGTTTTTGGAGATACTTGGAGAATTATTCCTCATGAAAGTAATGATGGTGAAGTGTTGAATTATTCAGCTGAAAATATTGAAGTTACTAATAACAACAACCCACCTGCTAGAGTTGGACATTCATCGGTTTTGTGTGGTAACGCATTCATTATCTATGGCGGAGATACTGTTGAAACTGATGAACATGGATTCCCTGATAACAATTTTTACTTGTTTAACATCAACAATCATAAATATACCATCCCTAGTCACATTTTGAATAAACCAAATGGTAGATATGGTCACACAATTGGAGTTGTTGCAATCAACAATTCATCTTCAAGGCTTTACTTATTTGGAGGTCAATTGGAAAATGATGTATTCAATGATATGTATTACTTTGAATTGAATTCATTTAAATCGCCTAAAGCTACTTGGAAAATTGTTGATCCAGTAAACAACTTCAGACCACCACCATTGACTAATCATTCAATGTCCGTATACAAGGAAAAGATTTATGTATTTGGTGGTGTTTACAATAATGAAAAAGTTTCAAATGATTTATGGGAATTTGATGTTGAGCAAGAGAAGTGGCAACAAATTCAAACTAATGGTACCACCCCATTACCAGTGAATGAACATTCAGCATGTGTTGTTGATGATAGATTGTATATTTATGGTGGTAATGATTTCAGTGGTGTCATTTACAGTAGTCTTTACGTCTTGGACTTAAAAACATTCACTTGGTACAAATTATTGGAAACTGCTGAAGAAAATGGACCTGGTCCAAGATGTGGACATTCAATGACTTATTTGCCGAAATATAACAAATTGATTATAATGGGTGGTGATAAAAATGATTATATCGTTGCTGATCCACATAATTTCGATACTTATGAAACTTTTAATGGTGCTGAGGTAGGCACCATGATTTATGAATTGGATGTGAATATTGTTGACCAATTTATGTCTGAACCTATTGAAAGATCTAGAAAACCAAGAAAAGTTGCAGCTTCGGCTGTTGGTACTCAAGCTAATGAAGGGTTTGATCGTCATTCTAGAACTGGATCTACTGGTCCTGAAGACTATGCAACTCCTCGTGCTTCGCCTCCACCACCAGATCGTTCAAACTTGAATCGTGGATTGTCGACAAATACAATGAATCGACATGCTGATTTTGTTGATGTTGAAACTCCTTCAGGCACAATTTCACAAGTTGATCATGAAGAAGAAGAAGAGGAAGAAATTCCCCATGTGAATCCATATGAGCAAGTTCATCGTGAGACTGATGATTCGCGCATTGGTGAGCCAGTTAATGGACATTTGGTTAAAGATGATGATGATGATGAAGAAGAAGGAACTTATTTGAGAAGGAGATCCCTTGATCCTAAATTTAACCAAGAACATGACGATGTAGTCACGAATGGAGTTTCCGGTGCTGGTGTGGCTGCTGCATTTGCTGCCGCTGGTGCTGCTGGAAAATCTGCTGGCCATGCTTCAGTCTTAAAGAGATCTTTAGTAAGTGATGATGATGATGAAGACACCATTGAAGAAGCAACCAGAAACAGAAGATCAAGCTTTGCTGATAAATCATATGGCCTGACTTCACATTACCCTGATATCACTAGTGATCATGAAACATCATCATATCCTCAAGATAAGAGCTATAGCAGGGATACAGAGGATGATGAAGAAGAAGAAGATGATGTTATAAAGCCAATTTCCATCAACAGAAACGTTCGTTCATCCACCTCCTCTTCAAATGACAGAAGGTTAAATCAAATCATTGAAGAGTTGAGAAACGAATTAGATCAAGTCAAATCATCAACCAGTCAACAATTGCAAACCGCTAATGACAAAATCAATTCTTTACAACAACAAAATACCCAATTACAATCCACTCATAGGAATGACATCGAAGTCTACACACGTCAAATCAATGATAAAGACTCCATGATTAACGAGTTGAAACTGAGCCTTGATCCAAGTGCTTGGGATCCGGAAGCACCCCAAACAGCAACAAACTTGTCGGAATTGAGTCGATACAAATTGGAAAGATTAGAATTGAATAACAAGTTGATTTATTTACAACAAGAAAATACCAAATTACATGATCAATTTGCTGAATTTGAACCATTTATGAATAATCAAATTGGTGAATTGGCCAAGTTCCAAAAAGTCATTAAAGTACAAGAAGAACAAATTGACAAATTGAGTTATCAAGTAAAAGATCAAGAAGTATTACATAAGGAGATTAATGATTGGAAGACTAAATATGAAAATTTGAATTTGGAATTCGAAAATTATAAAGCAATTCATAACGATGATGAAATTGAACTTGAAGATGAAGAACAAGAGCAAAGATCTTTAGCTGGTGGAGATAATAGATCTATCTTATCTCTGGCTAGAACAAGAAAGGACATTTCTACACAATTGGAAAACTTGGTTAGTTTATGGAACGTTAAACAACCAGCAACTCGTGAAGTATCACCCGTGGCCACACCAGAAAATAACCCCGTTGTCGCTAAATTACAACAACAAGTTGATGATTTATTACGCATCAGTAAACAAAATGATGAAGTAAGTAATCAAGAAATTGCTACATTACGTCAAGAATTAACTACTCGTATTGCCAATTTGAAAAACTTGGAAGAAAATTATCGTGAATCATTACAATCGGTTAACAATACATCAAAGGCATTGAAGCTTAACCAAGAAGAATTGAATAATCAACGTAATTTCATGGATAAATTGATCAAAGAAAATAATGAATTGAAAATGTTCAAATCAGCTCATTTGAAAAAGAATAACGGATCATCATCGGCTACTGGCACGCCTATTCTTGATGACGCATTCAGTGATGCTCATGAATCAGTTAATCCTGGTGTTGTTGATGACGATGACGAAGGAGTCATTAGTAATGCTCATTTCAATATGAAGATTAAGGATCTTGAAGCCGATTTGTATATCATTAAACAAGAAAGAGATCAATTGAAAAATAATGTCACGGCATTACAAAAACAATTATATTTGGCTCAAAATAATTGATTGCTTCTGCTTGTGTTTAAGCAAAAAAAAGCCGATGTTTAGAGAGGACCCTATACGTGTATCCTTATTCCACACTGTATAAATGGGGACTTCTTCTGGTAAAAAATTGAGACGATATTTTTCGATTTTTTGTGTTTTTTATTACTTTGTTGAATTTTGTATACCCATACTTCAAACTAATCCACTCGTAGTGGTTTTGAATGATGAAGTTTTTCTGATTTTGTATAATTTTAAAAATTTTAATTTGTGAAAAGACGGGAGAAATGTAAAAAGAAGGAAATGGTGGAAAGTTAATACAAAGAGAAAGTGATGAATTCGATTTTCTAAAACATGTCTCATTAAAATATTAATAAAATATATATATATATTACACTACTCAACCGGGTGAATTTGTCCTTTCTTAACTTTATTGACTCTGTTGGTTTTGTTGCCTCTGCTGTGTCTGTTGTGTCTGCTGCGCTTGCTGTGATGGTGTTGCAGCATGCAATTGCGATTGTGAAAGCAATTGATCATGTTCAGCATTCATATAATTAGGTACATGATCAATCACTTCATCATTAAATAATTGATGAGCTAATGAACTTGATGCATTGTGATGCGATGACGATGATGACAATCCGAAGTAATCATCACTTTGACTACCTTGTTGCTCGTTTCCATTTTCAGTGTTGTTGTTACTGGTACTACTTTGAGGCACTCGTGATTGTGGTGGAGTCTGTTGATTGAATGTGAAGAAACTGATATGGTTATTCGCGCCATGGCCAAGTGATGGTGGGGATACTTGATTATCACTAACGTTTTGATTTTGTTGATGTTGGTGATCTGCTTGTATATGATTTTGAGATACTTGTTCTTGATTCGTATTGCGTTCTTCCACCGTAGCATCTTCTTCATCATCTTGACCCAAATCCGGTGGTGCTGAAGGCAACAAACTATCTTCATGTTGTTGCATTCTTTCCTTTTCTGACAACCCTGAATTCTCGTGTAAACTCTGCATAAATTCATTCAGTATCGTTGTATGATCTTCATTATACAATGGTGCTTCATCTCCAATAGCAAGGTTGTCATCAGCATTAGATGAATAAGGTGGTGTTTGAAAATGATTTAATTCTCGGGATTCTGGAATTGGGTTTATATATGGATACCGTTGGGGTGAATTTGTGGCTCCCAATGCTGATGTTGATGACGTTGACGGTGGACCATTAATTGGAGCTGGATTTGCAGTAACATGTTGCGTTCCTGATACTGATGAAGAAAATGGGGTATGGCCAAAAAATGATGGTGAATTACTTGATGTGGTTTGAATTTGTGGTGAAGGATGACTTGATGAATTATTAAACAATGCAGGTGACAAATTGGAATTGGATAATGATGATGATGAACGTCGTGACACATTGGTAGTTGTAGGTTCAGTTGATGAAAGGGTTTGTGCTTCTTCATCCTCTGGTTGCAGTCGATGAGTTCCAATACAAATTTCACTAGTCAATTGTAAAAATTTTTTTGATCTTTTGAATCGATCAGTGTTTATAAATGTAGATCGATCTTTTTGGTTTTGTATTGTTGAAGTAAAATTAAATTGAAACGATTCAATTGATGTTGTATTCTTTTGTTGTGGTTGTTGAATATTATTGTTCGTATCAGGCAGATGTCGATCGGCTACTAGATCAGGATCGACGTTTACTGACCGACCAGAAAGATTGATGAGTACTTCAATGAAGTACTGAAATGATACTAATGGGCATCCTGTAATTGTGGGGAATGCATCTGGTGGTACTCGTAGTGACGTTTTAACTTCGGAGTTTAGAGTCACTGGGTCAACATACAATGGTAGCACAGTTTGTTGTAGATCTTTTCTAAAACTCTCCACAACTCCATCAGGACCATTGTCTAATCGACAAACACGAACAAATGTTATGATAATCCCATTAAGGTCCTGAATTTTCTTTAAATGGTTAATTGTTAATTTTACAGGTATTGATTCTCCTCGTAAATACCCTCGTTGTGGTATATCTAAGATCACTTTTATTGTCGACGGCGATTTATTAACACTAAGTGTCAGTCTATCATGATGTTGTCCAAGTTCAGTAGAGTTTGTATGAGATGATTGTTCATTGATGGAGTTTTGATCCAGATTGTTTGATGACATGGTACCAAATGTATGTACTGTATTTATAGTTGATGTTGATGATTGTGTACGCAGTAGTTTCTTGTCTTTGGTTAGATTCCCTCTAGGGTCCTTCAATATTAATCTCTTTGGTTTAGGTCGTGGTAAGGTTGATACATCTATAGGGTTGATTAGATTTATTAATTTCTCGGATGTATATGAAGGATTATGCAGTGATTTCTTTTTACCCACCGGTAGTTCACCAGGTGACGTTGGTAAATTATTGGACATGTCAGTTGTAAATGAGGATGCATTACCTACTGAAGCTTTTAATGAGTAATTGATGGATCCTTTACCAAAATCGATTGACGTAAATACTTTTTTATTCGGTAGCTTTACAATAAATGGAAACACATGTTCACCTTTATTTAATCCATTAGTGAACTCTTCGTTAGTACCACCTATATTGTCATTGCCACCATATATCTTGATAGTATGATCAAATAAAGTATGCTTTATCGGTCTTAGTTTTGAATGTGAAGAAGCATTTATCTTGATAAACCCAATTAATGAAAGGGTTATAACTATGTTTGCCAAATTCCTCTTTGATATTAATACAATTTGTCCTGATACTTCATCTCCAGGTAGCCATGTCTTGTGAGGATTATCCAATTGTACATAAAATTCATCAACAGCATTAAAATCCAACTTGAAGGCAGATGTGAATGAAGAAGTGCCAAGTTTTGAAGTGGAGGAGCTTGCAGTAGTACTACCACTACTCGGAGAAGGTAGTATTTTTGATACAGCTCTTCTCATCTATCTGCGGTATTGTATTCCCTGTATGTGTAGGCTTATTTGATTTTGTATTTGACCTTGGCTTGGCTGTGTCACTTTTTTATTTTTTTGCTGTTTGATTGTCTGTTGTTATTTACTTTTGCATGTAACTAATGAAAAAATGAATCAAAGGTGGTTTGTGTAGCTGGGAGATGAAGTGTAGTCTAAGATAGTCTAAACAGGGTGGGGATGTTTATGCGTGTGTGTAAATCTGTGTCTAGTTTCTAGTAATTTGTGGTTTAAGTATTGGTGAGTGTCGTTGATAAATTTATTGTCTCTCTTTTATTTCTTTTTAATTGTTCTCTTACATTGATTACCAAAAAGAGGAACGGAGTGCAAAAGAGATAAAACTATTGTTCCGCTAAATCCATATTCAACTATATACAATGATTACTATGAAATATAGTTGATAGATGCAATCTCTAAAAACATCAGTAGCTCATACTCACTTAATCACTATATAGCATGCTGTCGGACGTGTTGATATTAATGTTCAGGCGTTGAACCCCCTATTCAAATGCACTAAAAAGCGGAAATAAAAGAAAACTTTAATGTCATTTTTAATAAATGTCGCAACATACACTTTCACGATACTATCGTATCATACACTCATTTATCAGATAAAAATTAGTTGTGCTTTGTAGTACATTATCACGTCAGAGCTCCTTGTCTCTACCAATCTTTATTTGCTATTTTTTATGAAGGTATCTCTGTATCTAAGCTAGTTTTAGCCTCGTGTTTTTCACTTTTTATTCCCTTGTTGATAAATACAATAACAATATCTGTCACATGTGGCTGAGGCGGGGAGTGCATGCTTTTCATAACAATACACCTACATTAATCATTAAAGCTTCAATCTTTGTGTTTTTTCATTGTCACCACCTGTTTAACCAGTTCTAATTCGTATACTAAAAACCTTATTTATGCATGAACCCCAGGAAAAAACTAAAATTTTAAATTGAGGAAAGAAAACTGGAAGAGAGTTTATTGTAACGTCGATAAAGCATCAATTGCACTTTTTATTGTACTTAAAGTTTCATATTTGGTCCGGATATGCATTGCCATGTGGAGTGCGTTCTTTTGCAAAAGTTTTGGCGCCCTACAAGTGGCAAATACAATTTCTATAGCGTCTCGTTATCATTTTAAGAAATTGTCAATACAATATGCCATATGGGCCTATTGAGATATCCATGTATTTATAAATCTTGCACTGGTTTTAAACCACTTGTATCTTCTTCTCTCCCTTCTCTTGCATAAAAGAACGCCTAAGAAATTTTATTTCTTTTTCTTCGTCTTTTTTGCAACCTCTTTTGGCCGAGAGAATTAATAAACAATGAATATCTAAAGAGAAGGGCTCCGTATGTTACATTTTGGCAAAAATAATGTTTGCATACCACATCACAAGTAAACTTGTACCATCGTATACAGTTTTATTCTCAAATTTAATATGCTTTATTAACTAATATACAAAAATGGTGACCATTTCTAAAACCCTTATTGGTTGTACAAATCTATCCACAGCAACTTTTCTCACTCCCCCCGGGAAGCATCATACTTAATCAAAAGTTTTCTTAGTTCCTTTAAATTCAGTAGCAGCTGATTTTCTTGGTGTTCCACTTGGTGTAGCTGATCTTTCTCTACCACCAAATCCACCAAATCCACCACGGCCACCACCACGACCACCACCAAATCCACCACGACCACCACGGAATCCACCACCATTGCCACCACCGTTGTTATTATCTCTTGGGGCTGAGAAGTCCAACCTACATGGTCTTCCTTCCAAATATTCACCATTCAAAGCTTCCAAAGCAGCTTTAGCTTCATCAACAGAACTAAATTGTACATAACCGAAACCTTTTGGTTGTTGAGTATCCGGGTGGGTTGGTAATCTACATGAAATAACATTACCATATTCACCGAAAACTTCAAATAATTTATCTCTGTTAGCATTGAATGATAAATTACCAATGAATAGAGTATCTGATGGTGGTGATTGTTGATCACCAAATTGTCTAGCACGATCGTTGTTAGATTTAGTGGCATGAGGTTTACCAGTTGACAAATCCAAATTGATTGGTCTACCATCAATTTCTTTACCTTGCATCTCAGCAATGGCATTTTCAGCAGCTGATTTGGAGGAGAAGTCGACGTATCCATAACCTCTTGATTTTCCAGTAGCTCTTTCCATTATGACTCTAGCACTAATAACACCTTCAAGATGTTCGAATTCTCTCTTTAACCAATCATCGTCAATGTTCCATGATAATCTACCAGCAAAAATGGTAGCTGGTTCTTCATCAGTAGTGAATGATTCAGATTTGGCTTTTTTGTTTTCCGGAGTGTTTATTGATTCTGCTTCCTCAATCTTACGTTTCTTTGGTGTTTCCTTGACTTCTTCCTCTGAGTCGGAGTCGGAGTCGGAGTCAGAGCTTGAATTGGAATCTGAATCGGATGACGATGATGATGATGAGCTAGAGCTGTCGGAATCGGAATCAGATTCTGAACTCAGGCTTGATGAGCTGGAAGACGATGCTTTCTTGACTTCAACTTTCTCTTCAACTTCCTCTTCTTCTTCGCTGTCTGAACTTGATGATGATGATGATGATGAGGAGGAGGAGGAGGAGGAGCTTGAATCAGATCTCTTTTCCTTCTTGGTTACTTTGATTTCCTCTTTGACTTCTTCTTCTTCCTCCTCACTGTCTGAGCTATCTGAGCTAGATGATGATGATGAAGATGATGAGCTTGAGTCAGATCTTTTTTCCTTCTTAGTTACTTTGATTTCTTCTTTTACCTCTTCTTCTTCGTCTGACGAGGATTCGTCACTTGATTCGTCGCTAGGTGATTCATCAGATGATGAGCTAGAGCTAGAGCTAGAGCTTGAATCGGAGTCTGAACTTGATGAACTATCTTCTTCTTCCTCTTCTTCAGATGAGCTTTCTTCCTTCTTGCTCTTCTTCTTCTCTACCTTCTTTTCAACCTTAGCTACTTTAGCATCCTTCTTGCTAGCAACCTTCTTATCCACTTTCTTATCTTTAACTGACTTAGCCATTGTATATATAATATGTCTTTAAAAAGAATAATCAATTGGTGTGGAAAAAAATAGATACAAAAAATGAGATGATATGGAGAGATGAGGTGGAAAAAAATTATGAAGAGAAGAGAAGAGAAAAAATTAGAACATGTCGTATGATGCTTAACTGTAGCTTACTTCCCAATATGGAAGTCTATAACTTCTACTTTTTGTACTTCTGCCGGTATCGCTGTAACCAAGGAGGGGCAATACAATAATGTCTATTTGTACCACGCCGTAAATTTTTCACCATTTTTCAAAATCATCATAATATCACCAAAACACACCAATTTCACCATTATTCTTCTTCTTTCACGTTATCAACCGGCTACCAGCAATGATGTTCCCACAACTCAAGCTCTTTTCAAGAGCTGCATCACGTATCCCACCCGTGAAACTACAGTACAAAAACATGCTTAAAAATCCATCCACTAAGTACCCACCACCAAAACAAATCAAATTAGAACATCGTGAATGGCCCAGTAAAGTAGTGGCAAAAGCACCAAGATGGTTGTCTACCGATTTACGTGATGGTAATCAATCATTACCTGATCCAATGTCAATACTGGAAAAAAAGGAATATTTTCATAAATTAATTGATACTGGATTTAAAGAAATTGAAGTTAGTTTCCCACTGGCTTCACAAACTGATTTTGATTTTACTCGATATGCAGTTGAGAATGCTCCTGAGGACGTTGCCATTCAAGTCTTGACTCAATCGAGAGAACCTTTGGTTAGAAGAACGGTTGAATCAGTAAAAGGAGCTAAAAAAGCCATCATTCACATTTATTTAGCTACTTCGGATGTGTTTAGGGAGGTCGTATTTGGTATGTCACAAGAAGATGCTATTGCTAAAGCTGTTGAAACTACCAAGCTAGTCAGAAGCTTAACCAAAGATGATCCTGCCATGAGTGAAACTGAATGGAATTTGGAATTTTCACCAGAATGTTTTTCCGATACACCAGTTGAATTTGCCGTGGCAATTTGTGAAGCCGTGAAACAAGCATGGGAACCAACTGTTGAACATCCAATGATTTTCAATTTACCAGCAACAGTTGAAGTTGCCGGCCCCAATGTTTACGCCGACCAAATTGAATATTTCTGTAAACATATTACTGAACGTGAGAAAGTTGTTGTTTCCGTCCATTGTCATAATGATCGTGGCTGTGGGGTTGCAGCTACTGAGTTGGGGTTACTTGCTGGTGCTGATCGTGTTGAAGGTTGCATATTCGGAAATGGTGAACGTACAGGAAATGTTGATTTAGTCACGGTTGCATTAAACTTGTACACCCAAGGTATTTCCCCCAATTTGGATTTTTCCGATATACAAAGTTTAATTGATGTAAGTGAACGTTGCAACAAGATCAAAGTTCCTGAAAGAGCACCATATAGTGGATCACTTGTGGTTTGTGCTTTTAGTGGATCACATCAAGACGCTATTAAAAAGGGATTCAGTTATGAACGTAATGATGGAAAATGGGCAGTTCCTTATTTACCTTTGGACCCCAAAGATATTGGAAGAACGTATGAAGCTGTTATTAGAGTTAATTCACAATCAGGTAAAGGTGGAAGTGCATGGGTGATTTTAAGATCTTTGGGATTGGATTTACCTAGACATCTACAGGTGGCATTTTCATCCATTGTTCAACATAAAGCTGACCAATTGGGAAGAGAATTACAAATTGATGAAATTGTTGATGTTTTCAATAAGGAGTATCTTGTACAAACACCATTATCAATTGTTGATTTTGAAATCACCAAGAGTAAAAACGACAACAGAGAAATATTTGCCCAGTTGAATATTAGTGTTGATGGACAAGAGATTGTCATTAAGGGTGAAGGAAATGGACCAATTTCTTCCTTCATTGATGCAATTGGAAAGAAATTTGGTACATTGTTTGAAGTTGTCACTTATCAAGAACATTCCTTAGGTACAGGATCAGCCTCCAAAGCAGCTACCTATGTTCAATTGAGTTATTTGAATGAGGTTGGTGAAAAAGTGACAAGATGGGGTTGTGGTATCAATCATGATGTTAGTCAAGCTTCAATGGACGCTATTTTAAGTGTAGTTAATTCATTGATTAATGAAGGTAAAATTCAGATACCAAATTAGTAAAGAGAGATGTTGTTTAGAGGCTTTATAGGTTAATAAAAGTTGTGTATTGTAAGGAAGTGGCACCAAGATGATGAACCCCCTTTTGGTGTATTCTCTTATCTTATCAGGAATGACATAAGATTTGTCTTGTTAGGGCTTAGCCCTAATAAATGTTGCACGTGAGTGTCTGAAAAATTAATTCTTTGCGTCAACGAGATAAAGAAAAAAATCTCCCGCGGTCTTGGGACGAATTCCCAGGTTACTCTCGTCCAATTTTTCGTTCTAACCATACGAATTTAGCAGCTCCTCGCACCAGAAAAAATAAGCCATTCGAAGTAAATTTTTCACTAAAACAACTTCATCACAAAACCAAATCCTCCTAAGGTCTCACTCACTTTACAAAAATTTTTTTCCACAAGTTTTAATTTTTTTCCAACCTTTCCTACACACATCATCAACCCTCATCATATACACCATGTCATCATTCGAACCAGTTGTTGTTATTGATGGTAAAGGCCACTTATTGGGTCGTTTAGCCTCCATCATCTCCAAACAAATCCTTAACGGACAAAAGATCGTTGTTGTTAGATGTGAAGAATTAAACATTTCTGGTGAATTTTTCAGAAACAAATTGAAGTACCATGATTACTTGAGAAAATCTACTAGATACAACAAGACCAAAGGTCCATTCCATTTCAGAGCTCCTTCAAGAATCTTGTACAAAGCTATCAGAGGTATGATTCCTCACAAGACCGCTAGAGGTAAGGCTGCTTTGGAAAGATTGAAGGTTTTCGAAGGTGTTCCACCACCATATGACAAGAAGAAGAGAGTTGTTGTTCCACAAGCTTTGAGAGTGTTGAGATTGAAGCCAGGTAGAAAATACACTACTGTCGGTAAATTGTCAACTTCAGTTGGTTGGAAATATGAATCAGTTGTTGAGAAATTGGAAGAAAAGAGAAAATTACAATCAGCTGAATATTATGCTAAGAAGAAGGCTTTAACCAAGAAATTGAACGCTGCTCAAGCTTCCACTGCTGAATCTGAAGCTGCTAAGAAATTGTCTGCTTTGGGTTACTAAAGTGGGAGAATAGAAAAGTAAGAAGAGAAAGTGTTCTTTTTTTAAGTATGACTGCAGTTGTACCCCATTCGTTGTCAATTGAGAGAGCATGAATTGCTCTTTTTTGATGAGGAAGGGTGCAGCTGTGGTAAAGAAAAGGATAATTATCATCATCATGATCGCCCGGTATATAACGAAACCACCCTTTTGTTGTTGTTCCTAGTCATTGTTTTATATAGGAGTAATTTAAAAAGAAATTTATCATAATAGTAAAAAGGTTATTGAAGAAATGTAGATGCTGTTGTAGTTCTCTATGTTGATGGATAGTGAAAGAAGCGAAGATATTATCTACATAGTATTGAGTCTTGACAAGTGTTGTGTTGCAATACGTCAGTATTAAGGTTTTATTCAATAATTTGTTCTATACCTAAGACTGAATAGAGTTAGAACTGCTCCACAATGAATCCTTTCGCTTGACAAACGTTAAACACGACCTGAAGTCGTCGTACAAGCAAAATGCGCATTGAAAAAAACTCGCCGAGCACTATGTAGAGTTTTTTATTGTTCCGCAAGTTTTTAAATTTACAAGCATATATTATAACAATATTTTGATGCTTTCAAATAAATTTAGAGCAAAGGTGAACAACTCTGAGTAACATTTGTGTGACATTTGTGGTCCAATTTTTACTCTAATGGTGACAATAACTGGGCTAAAGGTTCAAAGCTACGATATTTTTGAATGGCTACCAAATATCCATCATGAACGTCAATAAAGTGGTAGCGGGTAAGTTTGGCTACCATGCATACCGACAATCAGTTAACCTTTTACATCAGTCTATCATGGTAGATTAAGGTAAAATTACAAGCTTATATTAGCAATTAATACAACTTAAGTATACAATCTGTGTAAAGCTCTTACCAATTCTTGCTTAATTTTAGTTCTCTTCAGAACTTTATCATCAGTTCTAATTGTATTATTCTTGATTGTGGTATTTGATTGAGATGATTTACTTCTTTTTAGTTTCATTTTGATAGTTTCAACATAAGTTACTTGACCACTTGATTTATCAACAAAATTAACAATTCTTGATATAAAATTACCAATTTCAACAAGGGATAATTTTTGATTGCCTATTGACATACTATTTTCTCTAATGTGAAGAAATAATTTGGGATATTGATGGATTTTTAACTCAGATATTAAGTGGTCTGCATTAAGTACTCTTTGAGAACTAACTGTGTTGTTGTGTGTACTATTGTTTATGTTGTTGTTTGCGTATTCAAAGATATATGATTTTCCCAAGTGGATTATGGTGAATTGACCAATAAAGATTTGTTGTTGACGAGTAGGGAATAGAACTAATTGATGATAAAACATGTACAAGAATAAATGATTGATCGTGAGTTGGTCAATGGTGATTTTGTTGGTAGCATAACTATTGATTAAGCTTAGTATTGATGTTAGCTTTATAGTGATTTCTTGATGGTTGTAAATGATGGTGATCTCAGTCTGTTGCAAACTGGATGACGCTCTTGAGATTGATGATGAACCAGCATCATGAATCTCAAGTACTTCTCCTTCTGTTTCTTCTGTTCCTTCTTCTTCGACTTCCTCTTCTTCTGTAGTTTGCAATAGACAGTTGCTGTTTCTTGGTCTAGCACATTCAGTCTCTTGTTTAATAATAGCTAATCTAGTTTGTAGATAAGTTGACAAGTATTTGGAATCAAATTGTTGCAGTATATCTGAAGATGGATTTAATGTAATACTTGATTCACAAGGCGAAGGTAGCGTTGTATTATGCGAAGATGGTGTATAAATACCAGTAGCCATCTTCACTTATGTTCTTTTTTAGGTAGCTTGTTTATTGCTGTAAGATACTTTAAGTTCATATGTTAACGTATGTATGTATATATATACATCAAAATGTATACATTAAAGGGTTTTGTTGAAATTAGTAGTGTACATAGTAAAAGTAATAATAAATAATAGGAGTAAGGCTAAAAAGACAATAACAAATACAAAAACAAAAACAATAAGATTATACATAACATACATATAACATAATAAAAGTGGGGAGACAATACAATACAAACTTTTACATTAAACGATGACCAAAGCTAGAACAAACGTTGTATCTAACTGTATCTTTGGCAAACATGTGATCACGCTCCCCTTTACAATGACTACAAAAGTGTTTAAAGCTTTGTTTCATACTGTAACAGGAAATGTTCCCTATCCGTCTCCGCTCTCCACATTATCCCCCCTCCTTTCCCCCACCACCAAAAACTTTAAATATTCTCAACACACAAAACCAATATAAAAAAATTTGTTTGTGTAATTAACTTTAATATGCCTTTGGTTGACCAGCCAATCAAATTCAAGTAAAAATGCATTTTTTAGATGTATCTGTACTTTTACGGCACCAGATGTTAACAGATCTCAAAAACCTTTAAACAATACATTCATTTTAACATCTGGTACTTTACACAATAGTATGACAAAACTTCGAGGTGATTTTAGTGAAGAGTTTAAAAT
The DNA here is from genome assembly GCF_000315875.1 of Candida orthopsilosis Co 90-125. Taxonomy (NCBI): domain Eukaryota; kingdom Fungi; phylum Ascomycota; class Pichiomycetes; order Serinales; family Debaryomycetaceae; genus Lodderomyces; species Lodderomyces orthopsilosis. The sequence goes on from NC_018295.1 coordinate 2,240,843, forward strand.
AGGAGAAACTTTGTTCGTGGTCGATAATATAACCACCCTACAACGGAGAGTTGATGATCTATGGACTAACATATCGGTTGGGAAATAGTGAGGATTGATCTAAAGTAGTGCTGTTCGGCCCTGTGTCAAATTGTTGCAAGGGATCGCAATTTCACCCCTTGTTGTGCAGATACGCCTCATATATAAAACGTCTTTTGATATATGCAGTATAAACCTATTTGCATGGAGAGGAGGGGAGGAAGTAATGAGGCTTTAAATTACAACTCTTCCTGTTTACGGGAGATACGAGACATTGGGTTACTCTTCGGTACTACAGTGACAACTTTCCAAACACGCGGCTGGGAATTTGTTAATCGTAATTTTTATTCAAGTTTTCATTACTCTTTTTATAATTGTTGGGTAACCCCACCCCAACGAGTAAAGTGTTCCTGAAACGGATGCCGAATCTCGATTCTTTCATTAGAGGATTTTCTGCAACTCAAACACCTCTTGGTGAGTTAATTTAGATGCAGTTTTTGATTCTCAGCTCTGTTTGTCTCTCTGTTTTACCACACTGGCCAGGAATCCATCAAGCCTCAATTTCCATAACTACGTCTTTAGTGAAGTGTCAATAATTTTAATTCATTAAAATCTATCTAGTATCAGTAACTATACAACATTATGTCAAAGTATCCATGCATCATCTCCTCTTTTCACTTAATTTAATTCTTCTTTAGTCTTTTTAATAGCTGCGTCGATAGTCTCCTTAATTTGAGCTTCAGTAGGTTCTTTGGCCTTTTCTTCTTCTTCTTGCTCCTCCTTCTTCTTGGGTTGTGGTAAATCGGCAATATCTTGAGCAATTTGAGGGTCTTGATGTTTTCTAGCACTAATAATACCACTGAAAATTGAATCACTATAAAATAATCCGTATCTTCTAAATTGCTTAATCAAATCAGCCGTTTGTTTTGTATCCAATCCTTCAGCAAATTTAGCAAATGTATGACCTAAACCAGCAAACCATTCATAATTCAAATGTAACTTGAAATCCTTGGGGTTTTCTTTGGCTTCTTTTTCCAATTGTCTCATGGTTTTTTCCATATATTCTTTGGTCAAGGGAGTATTGTAACCTTCACCTTGTTTTAAATGGACACCCAAATGTCTAATGGTGTTGAACAAACCCTTTTGATGAGCAGGTACCATTCCTCCGTGTTCTTTAATCTTGGTTTCTCTATAGAAATCCTTGTATTCGTCAATAGTAGCTTTTCTAGTTCCTGTCCATCCCAATTCGACCAATTCATCTTGACTAACATTCAATTTAACACTTCCTGGTAAACGGAATAATTTCATTGGATTGAATGCACCGGTGTATAAGAATAAAAAGATGACAACAACTTTAACAATATGGATGGTGAAGAAGAAACATTGCAACAAGATATCCACTGGATCTTCCAAATCCTTAAGCAATGCACGTTCAACGTTGACAAATCCAGTCGATTTAGCAACATAAGCCATGAATTTAGTAGCCCAATTAGTCAAACAAATACCTGGAGTAGGACTAATAAAGTCAGGTAAATCAGTGTACAACCAGACTGCCAATAATCCAAGAATAAAATACCAAGTAAAATAATCAAATTTCCAAACTGGTAAAATCAATTGTCCCGGCCATACATGAACATTAATCAATTCTTCATTGGGAATAATTGTTGAAACTTGTTTAGCTGCATCATCCTCAAATAAGAAATTCCCATCTTCAGTCATGTAACCAGGAGCAGTTGATTTCTGGAAACCAATTGGTTGTGAATGATAAAAAACACTAGGTCTTAAAGCAATTGGCAATGTTTTGAAAATCTTGAATAGATCACCAAATGTCGTCTTGGTATTAATTTGGAAACAATAATCTCTTTCAGAATCCGAATTGAAACGAACATATACATCTAAAAATGCAATCTCTTCTCCATTGGCATCAGTTGCAACATCATCATCGGCAATTTCTTCAATTTTAGATTGGGCCGCATTGAGGTCATTGTTGTTGAGTACGTGAACACCTGAAGATATTCCTGAAGATGGATTGTGGTTGGTAGATGACATAGTTTATGTATCTTAATGAATTGAAAGAAGAATGAGTTTATGTTGGGTCTAGAATGAAAAATTAAATGTTCTCCCTTTTTTGTCGACGCGGGATGAGAGAGCAAGCGGAGTGAGTGGCGACAAATTCTTTTCTTAGTGTGTGCACCAGTTTATCTGGTGATGTATTATTTTGTTTGTTTGTTTGTATGTCAAATTTCCTTCTTTTACGTCATTGTACATTAAAAGAATCTCGATCTTTGTTTTCGCTTAGTGATATTACTAAGCTAGAATAATGCATAAGTCCAACATCATCAAAGAGCATAGATATGTCATAATGGAAGATATTTTGATCTTTAGTATTCTTGTAAAATACAAAATTTCCCTACAGTTGCACAACAAATTCGAAATCTAAATGGGGCATTCTCTCTAATTTTACAATTTTAAAAAATGGTTGCGAAATTTTGAAAATTCCTTGATGAGTTCACACAGTTCACACAAGCCTCACAAATGTACACTATGAAACATATACGATTTCAGTTGGTCATGTGGTTAACTCCCATATGACAAATCCACTTGACGGTTTGTTCATCGGATTTGCCGTAAGAAGTGTTACAACAGATATCCGCTTATATAAACCAGCATCAAGCATTGGCACTTGCTCCTTTACACTCAAAACTTTACGTCACAAAGCTCAAATTTTATCGAAACATCTATGTTTACAAAGCATGGCCACTATATCAAGAACGTCGTGGACCCAAGGTGTTGAAGAAACATAAATTTTAAATTCATAAAGATATCAGTAACTTCAAGACCAATATTTGTACCATAATCTCTACTTATAAATTAAAGAAGTATCTATTCTGAATGGGCCAAATGGAAAAGATTCATCAATTTGAATTTTACGGATTTTATGTTCTATTAATTTTACTCAGCCTCGCCCTCTTTATATAAATCAATTAAACATTTCCAATTGGTTGCAAATTGTAAAGTTCGTTTTCATCAACTTGATGAAGCAGAGAACACTTTATAACTTGTAACAGGACCTTCGGCTACTACACTGTAATAATGAGTTTTTGCCTCCAGCTTTTCTGCACAAGCCCCCGATTCAAATAGTCAACAACCCCAGAACACCTTACATTAAACCCGATCTGGTATTAAGGGTGATTAACTTCGCTTATCAATTATCGAGTTTGACAATCCGTATTGAGCATCTTTCCCAAGGCTCATATAAATGCAAAAATATAAATTTGAAACGGTTATTTCTTCTCCATCGCAATCCAATTAAGTTATATTACTGATTAACTAAAAAATTCGATACTACGTCACTTTGTCAATTATCAATTCTAGGATCTATTTACCTTGATGAGGTGATTCTCAATCCTCCATTGGACAAACAATATCCCAGACTTACATTGCTTTGTCAATGATGGGTTTTTTTCGAGCCAAGTTCGTCCACCAGTGATTCAGGGCATAGCTGAGCTGAGCTTGGCCACAAAATACCAAACATGCTCGTTTTTACATATGATGAGAACAGTGACACTATTGCAGAACAAATGAACCAGTGTTGTATTAGTTTTCTCATTGCAAGCATGAATTGGTGGTTTCAAGACCCATACCTGAAAAAGTATTCGAAATTTACCAATAACATCATCATTTTAGTCTTGATTTGCCCCATGGTGTAGTTGGTTTCCATTTTCTTGAGCGAGAAGCGCGATTTACGAGACTCAGATGCAATATTGTTGGATGGGGGAGCGAGGAAAAGGAGCAGTTGATGGTGCAAGCTCTAGTGGTGGGTTTCGGGAAATGTTTCTTAAATACCCAGTTGGCCGTAATTTTCAAAAGCGACAATGCTAGTACATACCACCTAAATTGATTTTATGTTACTCTGCTACTCACTCTGCTACTCACTCTGCTACTAAGGTAGGTTGACTTATTATGATTTGATAGTTTATTTGCTTTAAAGAACACAGGAGTCTGATGTGCGTACCTTTGTAAAACAAACTTTTTTGCAATTAGGTTGAGTACATGTGAACGTATAACTGATACATAGATGAGATGAATTGAATCTTCTCCGTATCTATGTTGACATTTCTTTTTCATGATAACTGAAGATTGTAGCATGCAAATTTGGATCAATTCTTGGGAGAAGTATACACAGGTTTACAGGCTTTCAATCATCTTTTGAATGTTTAGTACCTGCATCACCAAATTTGGATCAGTAATCTTCTTTTGCTTGATATCAGTCAACAACAGTCGTAAAAAACTTTTAAATTCCATAATCACTGATGCCACTTTGCCATTCAAGTATTGTTGTTGTATCTTGCTTTGATTTTCAACACCACTAGTCAATTTAGATAAATGTTTATCAATATTAATAATTGAAAGATAAGTAGCGGTGATTTTTTGTATGTGATGTAAATTTAACTCCTCCTTGGTCAAATTTTCAAAATTTTCGATTTGATCATGGAGTAAAAGTTGCAACTTGGCTATGCTTTTCAATTCAATCAATTGTTGTCTCACTTTCAAACTCATACCAATTTCATTCTCCATGGTATTAAATTTCTCGTCATATTGAATCAATTGTAATTTAAATTGTTTTAAATCTTCCGATACTGAGTTGATCAAATCATCACCACCATTTATTGATTTACCCAATTTAATAAAATCTGTATAATCATGATTGACGATGTCTAGTAAATTCTGGTTTAAAGTGGATGATAATTGTTTCAATTCTTTGATTAAAACATCAAGTGATGTAAATCGATGATGTTTGTAGAGAAATTGATCAATGGCATGGGGTTCGTTGTTGAAATTTTTGAAATCGGTGGTTGATATAGACACTGGAAATGGGAAGTCTTCTTCTTCGGAGATGGTATCAGATATTATGGCATCTAGGTTATGTGACATAATTTCTGATTCGTAATTAGAGTTAATATACACCTTGTGTGATTTTTTTCAGAGATCAAAAATTGGGAAACGAACAAAATTGGTAGCGACCTCCGGCATGTGAAAGAGCCTGTGCTATTTGGGCGACAATCGTGCTATTTTCTAACATGCAAGCTCTGAGTGAGGTATTGAATAGTCATAGCTTCTCAAAAGTAGCCCGTGAGTTGGTTGTGTCTGCTCTTTCAAGATTTCTTTGAAACGAATGCAGAATATTTGCAACGACTTGATGAAGAGTTTTTCACAAAAATTTCTTCCGATTCCAAAGCACCCAAAGCCTACATCGGTCCGAGGAGAGTACAATCGTAGTTCTTTCAACAGATGTGTCTTTGAAAAATACGATGAGAAGGGATAGCTATCTAGCGTGTGTGGTAAATTTGGATCATTTTGTATCCTTTTAGGTTCTATTTATAGCCAAGCCAATCACTAAAACTTGCGTAAACAAGGCTCAATCAAACAACTAGAATCCCAGATTAGAGTAAACTGTCACGCGATATCAACTTTGTCTGCAAGTAATATTTTCTAAATTTAGCTTGTGTTAATTTTAATTGGTTTTTGACGATCAAAAGGGAGTTTAATCCGTTTATGTACAAGTTTGTGGAACCATATGAGTTATAATAAAAGACAAGTAAGGCGGCCTTGGGTGTTAATGCGACCTAAAACTGGAATTTGTCTTCTTTTTTGCAGCCTAATTCGAGGTTAATTTGTCCTTCTATTTTGGGTTAAATTAGAAAGGAGTTATGACATACGATACATAAAATTGACCGTGTCATGTGACACAAACGCGAAATATTATAATTTTCCTCTTTTTGCAATGAAAAGAGTGTTGTGGGAATTTTATTATAGAAAGTGAATCTGATGCAATTAATTAACCCTAATTATAACTGTTTTTGCTTGTCAGGGGGAACAGGCAAGGCAAAGAGAGTAAGACAGAATTCTATATGGCAAAAAAGACAAGAAAAAGATAGACGAAGGTTATGTAAATCCGGGGATCTGTATATCTTCCCTCCGCCCCCACAAACTTAGTATTTCTTTAGTTCTTTCGAAACAACATTTCGCGTTGCAGCTACGCTCTCGTATTGTACAAGGACAAAGCCCTATGTAATCAAGGCTGAGGCTTTTAACCTCTCTAGAAGTCTTTCTTTTAAATGGCTTTCTTTTCCATTTGTTTGCTGAAATAAACACAGCCACTGGAAAAGGTAGTGTATTTTGTACTAAAAGGAAGCAAAAAACAAAGACATTTGTGTTGTTTACAATTTGTCCAAATCAGGATTAAATTGTGTAAATGTTACACAAGGCATTTTAAACCGCAGTATGTCGGTCGGGTATGTGTTGTATTAGAATTGCCGATGCATCCAGTTGGGGGAACGCATACAAACATATACACAAACCAGCCATGTATGCTTCCTCGGATCGAAAGATATATCTGCTTACAAGTAGTTTAAACCGTCAAAAGCAGGCTTTTCGATTACACATGTACAAAACGCGTACTACATCTCTTGATTAAATAAGTTCAATTTTCGAGACAGCTTTGAGCGAGGGATATCAAAAGCGGTTTGTAAAGAATGTATTGGACTTATTTGAGAGCTACACACCCTTTTCCCCCCGTAATTACCGTCTACGTCTCGAATTGCGTGTATAGATTATGCACGCAAAGAGTAGCGCACCCCATTGAGGGTTTTTGTTGAAATCTACTCGTCTCTTGAACCAGCTCCACCAAATGCAAGTCATATGATATATGTAGATCATGGTTCTAAGGTAAGAACTAAACAAATACACACACACATATCTATACATATATATATATATATATGATAGGAGAAAAGAAATATGCACTTAAACTAGAAAGGTGCAATGAAAAAGCCTTGGAACAACTATCTTCAGTGGACTTTACGAGAACTAAAAATAGAAAGCAATGAAGAAAGTGATGGAAGAGTGTATGTCTTCACCTATATGTTTGTCTAAACTGTGATATTGAGTGGTGTGGTGTCTGCTTCAAGATAAAGAGAAATCGTTTCATCCTATGATTGCTGCTGCGCCATCTTCCCTTCTGTTTTAATCAATCTTTATTATTCTGTATCTATGCCATATTGAGTGTCAAATCTAGTACTGTATATAACACCCTCATTGCCTCAGTTTCCTTTGTGTAATATTCCATTTTTCATTTTTAATTTTTCGTGTGTGTGTTTAAAAGTCGTGTACTTTTACCGTGTTATGCGTTATTTTTCAGAATCTCCTTTTTTTATTTTAATTTCAAGCTCCTCGACTGGTTTTCTCAAGCAAACTCATACACGTAATATCAAGTAGAAATAAGGAACGTAAGTAACGCTGTGCTTACATCTGAATAAATGGCGGATGTGTATAACATGGGTGCACTACACTTAATTGAATTCTTGGTAAAGTCGTAGTTCGTAGTAGTTATTCCATTTTTTAAATATATATATAAAAAAAGAAATAGAAATTCTTGTGTTCATTTTGTGTGTCTGGTGTCTGCATTATGCTTGTGCTGCTATTTTGTGTCTGTTTGTTGTTTATTTCTGTTGTGTCGGCTGTTCTTTTGTTTACGTCCGTTTGTTTCGATTTTCATTCTCTCCCTTTGGTTGTAAATATAAATCAATTCCAATTTCCAACAGTCTTTAAATCTCCTCGTAGTTCTTCCTTCTTCTTCTTCTTCTTCTTCTCCAACGAAAGAAAGAAAGAAAACACGTTCCCATCGTTCCATTGGTATTTACTACTACACATTCCTTCGTTTTTTAACTAGCCACATAGAGGAAAGAAAAAATTTTATCAACGTTTTTCAATCCTCCTTTTTTACCAAGACTTTTTTCTTTCAAATTTTTGTTCAACAAATAGTTAAGAAAATTTTCATTTTCCACCAAGAGATCTTACAAGAAAATAACATAACGACTTACCCCTTACATACACATACACATACACATACACACACAATTATATTATGTTGTTTAAATCGCTAATTTCATCGGCTTTTATAGCTGCTACTTCATTAATCACCACTGCTGCTGCTGAAGATTTACCAACAGTTGAAATTGTTGGTAACAAGTTTTTCTACTCAAACAATGGTTCTCAATTTTTTATGAGAGGTATTGCTTATCAACAAAATAACTTGAATTCTTCTGATTCATTTATTGATCCATTGGCTGATCCAGAAACTTGTAAAAGAGATATTCCATATTTGGCTGCTGTCAACACCAACGTTATTAGAGTCTATGCTTTGGATGTAGAAGCAGACCATACTGAATGTATGGAAGCTTTACAGGAAGCTGGTATTTACATTATTGCTGATTTATCTCAACCTGATGAATCTATCAACAGAAAAGATCCTCAATGGACTTTGGATTTGTTTCAAAGATATACTTCAGTTGTTGATGCTTTCCACAACTATACCAATGTTTTGGGTTTCTTTGCCGGTAATGAAGTTACCAATGATGAAACAAACACTGATGCCTCTGCTTTTGTTAAAGCTGCCATTAGAGATACCAAGGCTTATATGAAGGCCAAGGACTATAGATCTATTCCAGTTGGTTATTCATCAAATGATCATTCTGGTATTAGAGTTGCTTTAGCTGACTATTTCGCTTGTGGTGATGAAGATGAAAGAGCTGATTTCTTTGGTATCAACAATTATGAATGGTGTGGTAAATCAAGTTACAAATCGTCTGGTTATGAAACTGCCACTGAAGATTACAAAGATTTGGGTATTCCAATTTTCTTTTCAGAATATGGGTGTAATGAAGTTACTCCAAGATTATTTACTGAAGTTGGTGCTATCTTTGGTGATGAAATGACTGATGTTTGGTCTGGTGGTATTGTTTACTTGTATTTTGAAGAAGAAAACAATTACGGTTTAGTTTCAATTAAAGATGGTAAAGTTTCAACTTTGGATGATTATAATAACTATAAATCAGAAATCTTGAAGATTAGCCCATCATCTGCTCAAGCTTCTGCTGAAAGTGCTAGTGGAACTGGTGTCACTTCATGTCCTACTTCAACTTCAGTTTGGAGTGCTGCTACTGAATTACCACCAACTCCAGATAAGGAAATTTGTGACTGTATGGCCAATGCATTAAAATGTGTTGTTTCTGATAAAGTTGATAGTGATGATTATGCTGACATGTACAGTTATGTATGTGCCAAGATCGATTGTGGTGGTATTAGTGCTAATGGTACCACTGGTAAGTACGGTGCTTATTCACCATGTTCCGCCAAGGACAAGTTGTCATTTGTTTTGAATCTTTATTATGAAGATCAAAATGAAAATGAATCTGCTTGTAGTTTTGATGGTTCTGGTTCATTGAAGAAGAGTGCTACCACTGCTTCCTCATGTTCTGCTTATTTGAAATCAGCTGGTTCTTCAGGTTTGGGATCTGTTGAAGGTTCAGTCAGAACTGATACTTCAGAAGAATCCGATACCAATGGAGGTGGAAAACAAAACTCTGGTTCTTCTTCTGGTGGTTCTGGTTCCTCCTCATCTAGTGGATCTTCATCAAGTGGATCATCTACTAGTTCAGGAAAATCAAGTGATGGTGTTGCTGGTGGTATGATTGGTGTTTCTACCTTGACTAAATTGGGAGCTGTTGCAATTTCAATGGTTCTTGGTTTCAGTTTCGTCTTGATTTAAGGAGAGTTTAATGTATGTTTTGTATAGATAAAGATAAATAAAGTAAAAAAGAAACACGTAATCTTAGAGATGTTGTAGATTGTGGGGGAGGGGGGTATCCATTGAGTAATTGTTACATATTTGATTACATAAAGCCATCTGTTATTACCGATTGATTAATTTTCCATTATCAAGTTCCTTATTTCCCAATAATAATCCAATTTAACATCATTATTATCATCAATAAACCAATGGTTAATCTTGCGGTTGATTTTAGCTTCTTCTTTGGCGAACTTGTCTATCAATTTCTGACTTACGAGGGGTATCATTGCTCCATTATCGTTTGCTGATTGATGTTGCTGTTGTTGAGATAATGAAGATTGTGATCGTAGTAATGTAGACTTCGATCTCGTCATAGATGGATGTTGCTGTTGAGTGGGTATCGTGTTTGTAGATGAAGTAGTCCTTTGAGTAAATTGGCTCAATCCACGTCTTGAAATTGGTGATTGAAGAACGTAAACCGTATTCGTACTACCAAGTTTTGGTCTTGTTGGTGAATGCTGAACCATCTGTTGTTGATGCTGTTGTTGTTGTTGTTGGTTATGATGTTGACGAATAGTTTCCAAAGGCTCAATCAAATCCGGTATGTCATCAAAGATATACTCGTCATCTTGATCCAAATTGATCCATTTTAGGTTAACATTATCATACAACATGTTTCCATGTCTTTTCTTGCCTGGGAAATCATCATCATACTCATCGTCGTTTAAAGCATCGTAATTGGTATCTTTGTGAGCTGGTTTAATCTCATTCAAGGTGATCAATGATGGTTTATGTTCAAAACGAAGCAAATCTACTTCATTTCCTTCCCATCGGTTTTGTGCCTTGTTGAAAACCATTGACTTAGATCGTGGAATTATGTTGTAGGCTTCACCATTACTGTTTGTTCCTCCTTCATTCAAGTATCGTACATGGCCCATTTTCTTGTGTGGATGGTATCGGTGATTCTGGTGGTGATCACTGGTATGGATACCTTTAGTATTACCTCTCACATTGACTTTTGCGTTAGCTTTATCTTTATCTTTCCGTTCAGCGTATTTATCAAGTAATTGAATGCGTGATTCTGGATCCGGAATTTTGGGTTTGTTATAAAATGAAGGTATGCGATCAAGTTTGTTAATCACCCGATTGTTGAAATTGAAACCTTGTGGTTGTTGCTGGGGGTGCTGGTGCTCTTGTGGGGGTTCATGTAATGTATCACCGGTTAAATCCATTGTTGATTTGAATTTCTTGATTGTGTTTGTGTGATTTTTGGCTAATGATGGCATTGATTGTTTATTGATCAAAACGTGCTTTGGGACCGTACCCATGTTTAGACGCTGATGTTGTTGCTGTTGTTGCTGTTGTTGTTTAATCTTTTGAATACTCTCTTCGAAATCAACATCAAACCCATCTTCAAACTGATCATTATCATCTCTCGTAAAGTCATAATTTATCGTTTTGTCATTTTCTAAGTGATCCAACATGTTCAAATTAGTAGCGGTCAATTTATAACCTTCTCTTCCAACTCCTACTGCATCACGTAATTTTAAAGTTCGATTAGGATCCTCCTTGATCCCATGCTCGTGATTCTGCTTATACTCAAGTAATTCCTTTTGTTCTCTTTCTGCTTCCTTTTGTTGTGCCACTTTCTTGGCAATCAATCGCTGATTCATTTGTTGATATATGCTTTGATTCTTGCTAAAACATTCATCCCAGCCTTCAAATTCATCTTGTGAAAGCTCAGATGTTATATCGGTATCATTTTCTTCACTATATTCACTTAATGCATCCCTTGTTATTCGTTTAGCACTGCTGTTACTGTCTCTAGAGGCGTTGTTATTCTTACCTGTACTTGACTTGCTTGATTTTGTATGTTGTGGTGACGATGAGTTGAGTTCGTTCTTGGGAGTTAGTTGAAACAGGGGCAGGTTGTTAATGTGCAACTGATTTATCTTGAGAGTATCTACTCCATTAACATCGTTATTGTTGTTGTTATTACTACTATGTTGTTGTTGTTGTCTCAGTCTATTGGAACTAAAATCTATTGATTCAACATCACCAAATATTTCGTCTTCTTCTTGATTATCAGCAAACTTCTTTAGTAGATCTGCTTTAGCTTTGGATTGCTTCATTTGGTATGAGCTTCCACTGAATACACTGTTGCTATATTGCCTCTAGAGATCAACTGGATAAAAAGATTTGTTCAAAATCAATAGTTGTATGTACTGCATATAATAAAAATGTAAACATCAAAACAAAATAGAAAACTCCCTAGCCACTTTTACACGACTTCTTTTTACTTCCCTCCATTTGCAACAACCATTTTTGTCAACTTCTTTTGCAACTTCAACAATTGCGTTTTAAAAACTGGCGGGATAATAACAAGTACTACAAATATAGCCATGATCAAAATAAATAGGAAAAAATATCGAACAACTTGCCAGTTTTTTTTCCTCCTTTGTCTTTTTGAATTTATCGCCCTTTTGAATTGTCGACTTGGCTTTAACCAGAATAAAAGACTTGTATGTAGGGTATCAATATAAGGCACGAATAACAATGGAAACATAACTAAAAGTAATAGGTGTCCCAAAAAGAAATCAAATGTAAACTTGTTCAATTCTAACATTTTGATAATCAACTCACGCATGTTTTGAGTAATGATTCGGAACCCCAATCCACTACGGTACCATTTTCCTGACCACCATGCTTTATTAGTGACATTCTCACCTCGTTCTCGAGATACACATGTAACCAATATAAAACTGGATAATGCACGATGAAAGCTGAAAACAACCAACAAAGCGCTTATCAAATGAATAAAGCTAAATTCCTGCAAAAGAAATAAGAACTCTATATTGACTATGTGAACCAAAATGGACAAGAAATGAGCCAATGCTGCAAAGAATGACGGAATTCTCTTAACGCAGAGTCCAATTGCTGGTGCCATGGTTAATGACAATACCCAAATTAACATCAATACAACAATGTTTAACACATATGGCACAGATATGGCAATGGCGACTTTAATTAACGGATTAGCCAAATCCAACACAAACAACTTATCCGATGAGTGAAGAAACAAAAATGGAATTAAATACAAGATAAAGCTGATCAAGGGGGTGATCACTTCTCCTAAAAGCAAATTAAATGTGGTTGAGCTTCTCCCCAGTAAATGTCCTTCAAACTTTTCCCCAGTTAACCGCGATCTCTCATTTTGACAAAATTGGATCCATGAAGACTCCTTGGCTTTTGAATTACCTCTTGATAACCAACGTATAAAGTCTCTATAATCAAGAAAAAAATCAATAAAGCTGAACTGATGTGGGTTAAACATAAATGGAGCAAAACATAAGGCCAATACAGTAATGGCAAACCAAAGTAGGGCAATCCGCTTCACAGTCATCATTCCAAACACAATCACCATGAATATTTCGCTGCCACTATAAATTGACAAATTCGCATATCTTGTATACAATGTGGCAAATGAAATTCGGGAAATGGCAAAGTCCCTCCCCGTGGCTATATATTGTGCTTCTCCGAATACAAAATTATCACGTAATGCTCGAGAGTAAACCTGACAAAGAAAAACTTCAAAAAAGGGAGATAACGAAACAATGTGTAAAATGACCCGAAAAACAGATCGAACAAATCCCTTTTCAATTAGCTCTTGAATGATTAATGGAAGAAAAGATATGAAAAAGCACACAAATACCGAAAGGATAAATCGGTCAATCCAATTCAAGACCGGTAACAATGTATGACATCCAGCAACAGGATTGTTTTCATCACATTCAACTGTATTGTGATTTAAAGCACCTAAATTCATAACTAAAAACATGAATATCTTTACTGATAACATAATTGACAAGTTGTTTATGTGGAACCCCGGGTGGGCATAATAGAACGACAAGAATCTATCAATGGGTAATTTCGTGCCGAGGTAGAAGTATTCTCGTGACAAGAGTTGTTCACCCATTCCAGCACCAATCTTTTTCGTGAAGTTGACAATTGACTGAAATCCTAAATCACGTCCTTTTCCACATTGATAATAATCAAAATGTTTAATTCTACCCCCTCGACACATTGCTGTGATTCCAGCATAAATATCTTCATTCAAATGTAATCCACGTTGCGCTTTCGATATTCCTCCTCTTGTAGTCATAAATATCCCATTCAAGAAATCAGGGTGTCCGTAGTGTAATTTGGACCCAATTTCACCCATTGTTCTGGCAAACAAAGTACCAAACGTCTGTTCTTTGCCCGCGGAAATGTCACCTAGTATACCAATATTCTGAGAAAATATAAACTCTCTCGACCCAACAATTGCAACTGTTGGAGATATCTCCAACGTTGGTTCAGTTGCGTAACCATAAGATACATCAAGGTCCATCTCTTCAAATTCAGTCAATAATGACTTGATCTTCAAACATTCTTCTACATAATTATCTTGGTTGGAATCAATGACTTGAATATATTCACCTCGATAAAATATAAGGGCATTGTTTTGATTGTCAGATTTACCATCACCCAAAATTGGATTTCCGGATAATCGAATCTTGAATCGTTTGCGATAATGGCCATTATGATCCCTTTGAGATACATCCAACAAGGTTGAATAATAAGTTCCATTTTCCACTTCCAAAATTGCAATTTTAACATTGGGAAATGCACGAAACAACATATCAGCATCCTCAGCAGTTTCTGGGGTAAAACTTTGGAAATTTTGCATAGCCACAATCAAGCTAAATTTCCTATCAACAAACTCTTGCATCTCCCGTTCAATAAATAAATCACCTTCACTTTCAAACCCAATGTTTTCACTGCGGTACAAAATCTTCAAGGCGACTTCGTAATTCATGAATCCAGAAACTGTACGGTATAACGTTTGGCAACGTAATGCCGCCCATATTCTTGTTCTTAGAGTATTCTCTGGTGCGGAATCTTTAAAACCGATGCAGTAGTATGGCAAATCCTCATTTTCTTTAAACTTTTCATACTCATCTAAGTCATCATCATCATCATCAATTGATTGAATCATTTTACTGTCCTTGACAAACGATCTCCACTCATTGGGGTGAAGTTGCTTCAAGTACTCTAGTAACGTCAACTTGGAAAATGATTGTTCCTTAATTAAATCCTTCAACCCCAAAAGAATCTTTTCTGAGTAATGTGGTATAAGTACCGTGAATGCCGGCATTGACACCACCGGGAACGGGTCAGGAAGTGGGCTCGATAATGATTGGGCAAAAAATGTGATTCTTCTCTCCCACTCCTCCTCTATTTTGATATAAGCCAAAAGCTTGAACGTATTGTCATCTTCATTGGCAAAAAACAACGGTGGTTTGACATTTCCTTCTTCTTCTTCGCGTTGATAAATCAACTTCTTCACCTGTTCAACTGAAAGTATATGCTCCCTAAACATGGATATTACAATCCCATTCCATATTTGTGATATAACCAAAATCAAACTATTGGATGAGTCACCATGATAAAGCTTGGTCAAGATCCTATCAGGTAATCTAGAATATATATTTCTCCATGGTGTGAAAATCGATACCCCCAATGAAAAGGACAAACCAACCGAGAATATAACATTGCAAATAACGTACCAAAGGTATGTGTCAAGAAAGAATAGAATCAAATCGGTAAAATAAAACAAGCACAATGTAATTTTTGGTTGTGCTGAACAAAGGAAATGACTGTCATCACAATTCAATGTCAATGTAGATAGAATCTGAATTGGGTCCTTCAACGAAAGAATCAAAAAGAAGTATGACTCCGAATATTTAGCTGCAAACACAACAACCCATAATGAAATTGAAAATGCCCGATTTCTCAATGTTAATTTTGGAAATGAATTTGAAAAAATTGATCTAAAGCTACCAGGAGGTATGGTGGCCAAGTACACAAATGTTGAAATTGAAAATGTCAATAGTAACCCAGAAACTACATTACCCTTGTAGGAATATTGTGACCATGGAAGGAATATGAATATGACAACGATTGGTGCAATATTGAGAATCAACAAGATTGCACAAATAACAAACTTTTTGAAATTCATTCTATTGATGAATAGAAATTCAGAAATTGCTGCAAAAAGGGAAATCAACGCTGCCAAGGCACCACCAGCAGACACTATTGCCAATCTTACATGCACCAATGGTGTTTTTTCCAGTGTATAATCTGCTGTGTATAATGATGGGGAGTTGAATGACATAAAATACCAAAACACCGAAACATGAATAATCCATATTCGATTAAAATTATTCAACACATGAATCCATGTTCTTCTTTCTCTATAAGTTTTGGATAGTGACTTTTTCCAATCTATCAAATGGATCTCTTTGAATCTATCTTTTCTTTTAATTTTATAAACTCTAATTCCATTGTCTAGTCTAATTTTGTATAACCCTTGAGGACTCCAAAAATGTTGGTTAACATCGTCGTAACCAATGGTTTGTGAATGATCAACCTCTTTTCTGCTCCACCTATCCCCTACCAAATCATACTGCTGATCTCTTAAGAACTTGTACAACGGTGTAATTATTTTATCTAAAAAGTAAAACCTTTCAAGATCAGGCCCCACGTAATCTAATGCACACTGATATATAAAGCAAATACACTCTGGCATAAATCGAATATTATTTGCCTCTCCCCAAATTAACAAATACAAAGCAATTTGAAACACATAATCCTCTTCCCCAAACGCCCTTAATCTCTGCCTCCAGTCGTCGTTTTCCATAGGGACAAACTTATCTTTGGGAGTCCATGTTTCATCTTCATATGGGAATTGTGCAGCCATGTACCACTTCTTATAATTAGCAGAATCACCCCCAATATATTGTAAATGTAGCGACAACAATGCCTCTGAACAGTTCATCCTACTTGATCTAGAATCTAATTGTGTCATAAACAACTCATACATATTATGTGCATTATCCTCTTGAAAGCCAAACCTTCGACCTAGATTAGTAAAGATGGCCATGATTGTATCAGTAGACACGTTGGCACCATTGTCTTTACACCAAGCGTGGTAGGGACCATCATTATAGGCCATCGACAGAGGGGAGTCGGTCATGATGTTCAAATTAGAAAGAGAGTGAAGCTGCAAGGGAGGTGGAGAAATTAGGAAGGGGAAAGTAAAATTTTGCAACAAGAATAACAAAAAAACAAGAAGTGAAAAAATAATGCTCTCAGCAGGATTCGAACCTACGATCTCCTCATTACTAGTGAGGTGCCTTACCAACTTGGCCATAAGAGCAATTCTCTGAGGAAAAAAGTTTCTGTAGCTTCTGTGTAGCACTAAATTTATTATAAACCTTCTTGAAATCTACTCAATTCAACTCACCTTAAAGCTCAACAGGCTATTGCAGATAGCTTATACAATCTTACGTTGACATACTAAATTAAAGACGAACTATATGAACTTTGTCCTGGGTGTATCTACAGGAATTTTTTCAATGGTGACTTTTTTGGTGAAAATTGTTGCAAAAAGAATAACTTATACACCACGCCCTTCTAGTTTGCTAAGCATCAATAACTCCTAAAACAAGCTATAACTTAAAACTTATACGTCCCATTAACCAATGGTATCGATTATTGATCACCCTGTGCATCTATTAGAAGATAACCAAACATTAGCATCAACCAGTGGGCCAGCACGCTCTTGAGAAACTAGTTGATGATTGATTAAGCAAAATGCTCACATTTTGTGTCATTGTCTGCCACTGGATTGAGAAGAAGTATGGAGAGAAAGGGAAGAAAGTCAAACCCATTTCGAGATGTCGTAAATTTTATTTTGTCAAGAGTTTCAAAATTATCGAAATAGAGTTGAAGAATTGTTACGGCGATGATGAAATTAATTTTCCTGAAAGTTGGTAAATGTATACAGAAAGGATAGAATAGTGCTGTAACTGGGCAAGTCTGAATAATACAATGCTACATGTCATAGTTGGAAAAATCATTTTTTTTTCGCAGCCATAACTATCACTGCAAACTATTAGTGGAGACATATAGGTTACTACTACGTCAGACACCTAATCTAATAGAAATCAACAGATTAAGAGAGGTAATTGGCTTCAGAATACCCTCGTTTCTTGAGCTTTGCTTTTTAGCACTCTGTCCTAATAACTCTAACTTTATTGTTTAGTTCAACTATGTATGACGTAATCAAAAACAATAATGTGGTGTGAACAATAAAAATTGTATATTTCACAAGGATTGCATGAAGAAACCTATTTTTACCATTCCCGAGCAGCTATACAACTATATAAGTTTAGGGTTTTCACTTTATTTAAATGTGGACCATGGGAATGTGATTCCTTCAAATCCAGCCGCATATGCAAAAGTCATGTGAATATGTCACATATCTTAAAATTTTTGTTTTGTTTACCAATTGTCTTTTTGTGACCGAATTTCATGTTGCTCTACGAAACCAAAAAGTTTTTCCCGAGGAAAGTACTACAACTTCATAAAACGTATATAACTAAAAGCATTACTGTGCTCTTTTTAAAAGAGTCTTTACTGGCGTGCGAACAACTGGCAGACCACAGAAAACGATCCCATTACCAATTTATTCACAGCTGAGGGTACTACTTTGGGTCATTCAAGTCTTTCAATTTTGTGTAATCTGGATCCTTGTTTGGAATTTTCTACACCTAGACGCTCTACAGCAATTTTAATCTCATCTTCTAAACCACTTCTTTCTTATCCCCACTGAAGTACAGTCAAGTATGAGTTATTCCAACAACAAATATCCACCGCCTGAATATCCTCCTCCGGGCGGCCAACAATACGACAATGGCGGTAACAACAACTACAACAATCACGATGACACCTATTATGTGCAACCTGACTTGGAAAATGTAGACAATGAAAAGCCACAACCTTCACAAGACTTTGACCAGAGCTTCAAAATTGAAAAGCCACGATTGAACGATTGGCCATTCACCATTTTCTTTTTGCTAGTTGTTGCTGGATTCATTGCTGTTGCAGGTATAACTTTGAATGCGTTGAGGAAGACATATTCGGACCAAGGATCAGGAATTTATGGCTCATCCAACTCATTCACCGTTAATAGAAACACCGTTATTCTTTTTGCGTTTGTTATAGTCTTATCAATAGTCATGGCTGCATTGGGGCTTCTATTCATACGAGCATTTGCAAAACAGTTCATCTATGTTGCCTGTGTTTTGAATGTTGTACTATCTGTTGGGACTGCAATTTTCTACTTTGTTGAGCATTACTACAGTGCTGCAATTGTGTTTTTGATATTTGGATTGTTTGCCGCGTATTGCTACTGGAGATCGAGAAACAGAATTCCCCTCAGTGCAACCATTTTACGAATTGTCATTGACGTGATGAAACAATATCCGTCAACCTTGGTCACAGCATTTTTTGGACTCGTGATTAGCGCTGGATTTGGTATATTGTTTAGTGTTGTGATTGTGGCTACTTATGTCAAGTATAAGCCTAATGCTGACAATACGGCTTTTGAAGGTGGAGGAGGTTCATGTAGTCAAGGAAAATTAGTTGGTGTTCTTATATTTGTCTTCTTTGCTGGTTACTACATATCCGAGGTGATCAAGAACGTTATTCATGTTGTCATTTCTGGAATTTATGGAACATGGTACTACTTGTCCAATTCAGACCAAGGAGCTCCAAGACATCCAGCATTATCCTCGTTGAAGAGAGCTTTGACTTACTGTTTTGGATCAATCTGTTTTGGTTCATTGATTGTGGCTTTTATTCAATTGGTGAGACAATTGCTCAACATTGTGAGATCACAATTTGTTGATTCATTCGCTGGCCAATGTGCTTTAATTATCGTTGATTTCATAGTTGGTTTCATTGACTGGTTGGTCCAATACTTCAACAGATATGCATATTCATACGTTGCACTTTATGGAAAGCCATATATTCGCTCAGCAAAGGACACTTTTGATATGTTTAGATTCAAAGGTATGGACGCATTGGTGAATGACATGTTCATTAATGTGGCATTAAACTTTTACTCGTTATTTGTTGCTTATTTGTCGTCGTTGTTGGCATACCTTTACCTCAAATTTACTAAACCTGGGTACAATGATAATGGTAATTACTATGCCCCTATCGTGGCATTTACTTTTTTGATTTCCATGCAAATTGCTAGCATCACTTTGAGTGTTATTGGCTCAGGTGTCGCCACATTCTTTGTATGTTTGAGTAAGGATCCCGAAGTTTTGCAAATGCTGCAAAGAGACGAATTGTTTAACGAAATTCAAAGAAACTATCCACAAGTGTATGAAAAGATTAATACTAATCATTAGTAACGTGTATATTACTAAGTAGGAGAAATTAATTGTGAAGTGTATCACGAGGGCAGGGTAGTTTTCTTAGGTACTTTACTTTTCGCGATTTGTTCTCAATTTCGGTGACAAAAAATGTAATAGAACAGAGTCTAGACCACCAATACACATTACCTATGTTGACCCTTGCAATTGGCGACTTGTTCATCCCTGAAAGAGCTATAGATATCCCTCAGAAGTTCAAAAAGCTATTGGCTCCCAATCCACAAAGCATACCCACAAATAACAAAATCAATCGCGTTGTATGTTTGGGCAATATTCTTAATTCAACATCGACACTACAATTTCTAAACAATATTTCACCAAAGTTTGAGCTTGTGAAAGGTGAATACGATGATGCTAATATAATATTACACCAGTTGCAATTGATTGTGGATTCGCAGTCAAAGTCACCATCAAGAGGAGCCAATTTTGCTGTAAAAGTCCCCGTACATAGCCGATTCGTACATGACAATTTAAAAATTGGCTTCACTAGCGGGTCTCAGATTGTTCCACGAGGTGACCCATTGGCACTAAGTGCACTTGCAAGAGAGTTGGATGTGGATGTGTTGATATGGGGTGGAACACACAGAGTGGAGGCTTATACATTGGATGGTAAATTCTTTGTGAATCCAGGAAGCGCCACTGGTGCTTTCAGTTTTGATTGGCCTGAATTTGAAGAGCAAGAAGAGGAAGAAGAGGAAGAAGAGGAAGAAGAGGATGAAGAGAAGGTCCCTGAGGAGAATGTAGAGAATGCTACCAAAGATAATGAGGAAAGTAAAAGCGGGCACGAAGTAGAGACAACTACTACAAATGAGACCAATGAGACGAAGGAACCTACAAACTCAAAGGAAGAGGATAGAGAAGAACCAGAAAGTAGTAACGAACCTAAAGAAAGTAAAGAAGCAGGAGACACTGACACAGAAGCATTCAAGAAAACACTCTACGAAGTCACGGAGTTAAACACCAATATACCCTCATTCTGTATACTAGACACAAAGGGGTCCACCTGTATTCTTTACATCTACACATATTCCAACAACGAAGTCAAAGTCGATAAAGTTACATACAACAAAGAATAAAACATTTTATCTCAAGCCTGTACTGAACTATAATGTAATACAAACTCTTTTCTGATCTTTTCCCAATTATGTGGATCAAAGAATATGTAAACTCCCTTTTCCACATCTTGACCAATCAATACTGGTTCTACATTACTATCTTTTGTTAGCCAAACTTGAATGTCTTTATGATACCTCCAATTTCGAGCAACTAATTCCCTAGCAGCATATTCTTGCAACGTATCCCTAGGCTTCATATAAAATATATAAAACAATGTCTCATCAGTGAAATTTTGAATCTTGGAATCGCAAGTTGATGGATCTATTTGATGAGCTTTCAATTGAGAATTTTGTAGATGTAATGGGATTTGGAAAAATGGTTCAACTTCACTTCGAGATGTTTCCAGCCACGGACTTGCTAGGTTTTTCAATATATTCACATTGGGTGATAGATCTAATCCACATTTACTGATATCTTGACCAATTGCAAAACTTGTGAAATCCGTTTGCTCCATTCTTACCAATGATGATAAGCCTTGTAAACCATATTTAGCTAAATCATTGGTCTCATCATTTGACGGTAGAGTTGTTGTTTGACTAGATCCTATACTTGCACCTGTAGTAACCATATTGTCCTTGCTGTGTGGTTTTGTTGTTAATTTTGAGTGGTGATAATCCCAATTCACTCACCACGGAATCAATTTTTTTTTTTCTCTCAAAGTGCCTTACTATAGCGCAGCAATAGACATACTTTTCTCATTTACAAAGTCATCGTATAGAGCAACAAGATATACACTACTTTGAAATATGCCAGAGTCTAGAAGAAACATTCCCAATATCATTATTACTGGTACCCCAGGTTGTGGTAAATCATCGCATTCACAATCGCTAGTCGATCAGCTAAATAGAGGATTTGCCAAAGAGACAACCATAAAGTTTAAACATTTCGATGTAAGTGCCTTTGCAAAAGAAAAAGAATGTCTTGAATCATACGATAAGAAACTCGATACCCATGTTGTTGACGAGGATAAACTATTGGATGAATTAGAACCGGAACTAGAAAAAGGTGGTGCTATTGTAGATTGGCATTGTTGTGAAATATTTCCTGAACGATTGATTGATCTCGTTGTTGTATTACGAACAGACAATTCGAAACTACATGAAAGGTTAACAAAGAGAAATTATAAGGATAATAAAATTCAGGAGAATTTGGATTGCGAGATAATGGAAGTGATTTTGACTGAGGCAAGAGAGAGTTATATACCGGAGATTGTAATTGAATTGAGAAGTGATAAAGCTGAGGATTTGGATGAAAATGTCGATAGGATTAGCGCGTGGGTTGAAAATTGGATCAAAGATCATCCAAGAGGAGTCACTAATGAATTGCAGACGGTCGATGGCGAAGCTAACGATAGTGACGAAGATGACGAAGATGACGAAGATAACGAAGATGGTGAGTTAGTGACTAGTGGCGAAGATGAAGGTTCGTATATACCAGATAATGAAGAAGACTCAGATGATGCTCTTGCTAGCTACCATGAATCAGAGGATCCTGCTACAGTTGAAGAAGGGCTCACGGAACAACAAAAGTATGATCTTGAACAGAAAGAGCAAGATGATGTAGAAGTACTCAATGAAGAGGATGAAGAAACAAATGATACGGCGAACACCAAGAGGATGTTTCAGAGTAGGATATACGTTGATTATGTATTTTTTAGATGTTATTAAACTGCCTTGGAAATCACATCATTGCGTTGTAGACTCATTTCTTTTCAGATTGATTCTGCTCTTCAAACAAATGGACGAATTTTTGCACTTTGCCAACTTTGATAAATTTGAACTTTTTATTTTGCTTGATATATGACGGAACAGCAGCTGAATCCGAATTATAAGCAAATGGCAACCCATATTTGTCATCGGTATTGATCATTGACACAGAATGACTTGACGACATGCGTGATACTGCCCTCCTTTTAGTTGGTGATTGGAAGGAAGATTTACGGGAAAACTTCATTATTTCATCATCATCTTCAAACTCCTTTTTGGGAGACGATGACGAAAACCTATGCACTTGAAAGTCATCCGTATATTCCTTATCGGTTTCCTCGTATGAAACCTCAATCAAGTCGTCAAGGTGTATATGATCTTCTGGAGTTAAAGGTGAAAATTTTATAGGTTGTTTTAGTGTCTCATTGTGAAATAAAACTTGTTCCCCATCTACATTCAACTCCTTATCTTCATCATTGTGTCTTAGATTATTGATATTTTCAAGAAAAGTGTGTCTAAATTTTAAGCCCTTCTCTTCATCACTTATATCGCTAAATCTTCTTCGGAATTCATCGGTTAGTGTTTCATTCGAGACCAAAGGTTCAATATGAGCCCCTCCAATTTCATCTGCCAAGTACATCGCATCATCCTCGCTGCAATCTAGGGTAGAATCACTGACATCAGAGTGCGAACCATCATTTTTTGCTTTGTTTTGGCATTGATTTCGTAGAATCGTGAATGTTTCTTTGATGTATCGTTTGATTTCATTTACCAATTCACCTCTTGGATCACAAGACTGTAGTAGGAGGAAGTTCTCATCTTCTTCAAGTATAAAGTTTCCAAAATAATCAAACTCGGACACAATTAGCTTAAAAGTGACAACAAACACATCTTTTGTTCGAAGAACGTCGGGCTGGAGGTTATTTTGTTTCTGACTAGTTATTATATTGTAAAGATAACTTTGTCTCTGTGTGACATTTGAGTCACCACTTTTTTGAACCACCGAAATCAAGTTTCTTTGCAACAACGCAATCAAGTTAGCTGAACGTCGGCTAACTAACGCATTTAGTTCAATATTGACAGTTATTTCACTACATCCATTACCGCATTCCTCTGAGATTCTTTTCTGTCGAGATTTTGATATGGAATGAATTAAACTTGCAACTTTTCTCGGTATATCAGATGAATATATAAAGTTTGGTTTTATTTGATCATTACCAACCAAAGTATCCTGATCTGTTCGGTGAATGTTGATTTCTGACGGCCGACGATTGATTACTTTGTTCAAATTCATTTTTGATGTGTTTAACAAATATATGATATATGAGATTAGTTTCCTTTTTTGGGTGTTTACTTGGACACCTTCTTGAAAACACCGGCACAGTAGTATCGTTCGGAGTTGGTGTGAGGTGCTTGCTTTAAAAAAGTAGAGTGCTGGTATCAGTCAATGATTATAACTTTAGCTGTAGTAGTTTTGAATGCCCTCTGTAGCTTGATCTTGTGTGGTTTACTGTTGTCCTTTTGTTTACTTTTTGAATTTCGAACTGATGTAGACTTTGTGAAGTGTTTTTTTTTCCTTTCTTTTTTGTCAATCAACTCTGCTACATCCGTACTGCAATACATGACAGTGCTCTTTAAACATCATTATATTGAATAGTTTAGGCACTTGAGTCCTTGTTGAATAATCATTGAACTTCCCTTCATTAAGCAAACATCATATTCAACTTACGTAGCCACAAATGTCGTCTTATTATTTTGCTATGATTGGGACCCGCGATAATCCCTTGTACGAAGCTGAGTTTTCGTCATTCAAGAATGCTTCATCATTATCTGCTTCTCCCGGATCAACATCATCAGTCATTGCAGGCGCATCACAACAACTTCCAGGAAAATCTCAATTCACAGCTTCTACTAAAGAATTACTACCGTTTATTGCTAATGCTAGTCTTGATATCATTGAAGAACAAATGTGGTCAACACAGGTTTTGAATTTAGGTAAAATTGATCAATTTTATGGGATTAATATCAGTGCTTATTTAACTCAAGGAAGTATCAAATTTGTACTTTGTTATGATTCAAACAAGGATGAGAATAGTATACGACAGTTTTTCCAAGATGTTAATGAACTTTATGTCAAGATTTTAATGAACCCATTCTATAATGTTAATGATGCGATACTAGTTCCAGAATTTGATTACAAAGTAAAACTACTAGCTAAAAAGTATTTATAAACAAGAACATACATAAAGACTATATAATCTACGGTGGTATTGATTAAAGAGCTCTATTCAGTTTTCTCTTCTGGTGGGTTTTGCAATACCTTGTCAGTTTCGATCTTGTAATCACCATTACTTGTCTCAACAATGATACCTTGGTTCTTCAAGGTTTCAAACATATCTTGAGGAATCCAACCACCAGTAGCGCTGAATGGACTAGAGACAGTTTCCATTTGGTAATCACTCAAGTCCAGTTGGTGTTTATCCAAAAATTCTTCATCATACTTGATTGGAAATTCTGAATCATTTTTGTCTTGATTGACAAGTTCATTGGCAACATAGGCATCCCACATTGCTTGTAATTGGACAATTGAACCTTCAACATAAAGGTAATCCTTTGGTGTCTTCAAGTCGAGAGCTTGCAAGTAAGGTGATTTCAAAACTTTCAAATGTGGAGATGCAACTGCAATCAAGTCATGTCTATGTTTATTTAACTCGACTTCCCAAAGTCTCTCATTTCTTGTCTTGTAGTACATAAATTCATATTGTTGCTTTTCGGCAGGATCCATCTCGGCAAATCCGGGAATGTCTTCTTCTAAGTTGTATACTTTGGTTCCATGGTAAGAAACAAAATTCGGGTAACTTGTCAATATGAATGGCTTGATTGTGGTATTTTCAAAGTCAATAAAATAGTTGCCTTTTTTTGATTCGATTACATTCAATGGATCCAAGTCCGGTACATACAATTTAGGTTCGAATAATTTTTCAACATTCATTATAGATTTTGATTGAGGGTTCAACAACTTAGGAGTAATTGTCTTCAAATGTTCAAAAGTTTTGATTTGATCTTGTAAGAGTTGCTTATCGGAAACATCACCTGCATCAGCATCAACAATGGCGAGTTTATTCTTGACGTTTTCCAACTCAATATCAGCCACTGACTCCATAACTTGTAATGGATTAGAAGCATCCCAAGGTCCATTGTATTGATCGATGGTCTTTTGTGACAACTTGTTCTTATCCTTGGTAAATTGTTTCTCAACACTTGGTCCAATTCTCCACCTCTTTAATAACTTTTCATCTTTTTCCTCATTGTATGGTTCTTGAGATTGTAGTGTTGGTGCAACGTCATTGTAAAAGTACAATGAACCGAATTTGTTGAATGTCACCTCAAGTATATCATCTTGAAACTTGGCAATTGGGTCAATTACTTGTTTCAATTTTTCTTCCGTCTCTTTTGAATCTGGGTCTAAAGGGTGCCATTTTTTCATTAATAAATCACCTTCAACGAATTCTTGCAAGATGAATGGAGACCCAACGTCATTCTTAAAATCCACACCATACGAGACGACTTTTGGAACATTCAAGTTCAACTTCAAATCCAAGAAGTCCAAAGTGGCAACTTCACTCTTAATCTTGGAAGCAATTGCCGCATCAGAATCGATCTTGTAAGGAATTCTCAATACTAACTCCTTACCAGTTGACAATGTCACTTTATATATTCTATGATGTTTTCCCTCGTGGATGGAAGCAATTGATTTAACAATGAGCTTGTCAGATTTAGGACCAATTAAATCATCAGTCAAGTTATTCTGCAATACAAATGACCCTTTATTTTCCTTTGGTGCAGTCAACTCACTCGAATCACCTCTCAATTTATTCAAATCTTGAAGAGTAGTTGTCAACCCTTCAATCGAAAATACAGTTTCACGTTGCTTTTTCATTAACTTGTCATCTTTTAACCATGAACCCCAACTATATTGGAAAAATGGTGTTCTTTTAGGATCTTTGGAGTCGGACAATTTGGTGAAAACTTCTGTTGCTCCATTGTCATTGGAGGAAGCAGTAGCAAATTTTCTCGACACCGTTGTAATTCGGGAAATGCCGGCAGCATTCTGGGAAATTGATGCTCCTCTTAAACTGTTTCTTGCAATTCTAGATAGCATGTCGTAGAGGGTAATGAAGCAGAAAGAGAAAGAATCGGCAAATGACGAAAAGTGGAAAAAGGATTTAGAAAATTTAAAAGTAGTCACGTGAACAGGATGAGTTACCAAGACTACATACATCATAGTTTGTCCCTTTAATATTACATCTAACATATTTAAAACCACACCAAAATGTATAATACAGCTTAGCTTACGTCCATTTCAACTCTCAAATCCATACATGTATTGACTGTCGATGCAAAGATCCACGGAATGGACGTTTAATATCTCATGATAAGAGCTTGATGCTCCTAAAAGTTCTTTTGACAAATTGTCCATATCACTGGTATGACCATCAGTTAAAGTTATCTCCAACAACTTGTTTTCAATTTTCTTGAAAACTTCGGCACATTTTTTAGCTACAACCCAATCACTTCCAAACGCCTGGAAGATCTCTATGCAATAACATATTTCCGTTTTCGACTCCATTAAATCAATTGCCCATTTACATAAGCAGTACAAGATTGTAGTGCACACCATGAGAAATCGGTATAGCGTGGTCCAATTTAGCGGGAGGGACTTCGACTTGAATAATTTATAAGTCGATGATAATGTCTGCAAACATGCTTTACCCAAGGTATCAAGCTTATCCTGCAGTGGTTGTGGGTTCAAGTATGAAGGACGGTAAAGAAGAATAAGTAAATGATTGTATCTAGCAGTAAACCACGGTATCAGCGCTCTAAATGCTAATGATTGCTTCGGTCTAGTTGTAGTATGTTCCAACTCATTTGCCTTACTGTGCCATTCCTCAATTTCATTGCGTAGTTCTTGCAAGACTTGCTCGCGTAATTCTTCTTCGGGTTGATTCTTATTTTGAAATTGTTTATGTACATTCACCGAATGAACTCTTCGCAAAATTTGTCCTTCAATTTGTCTTAAATGGATCACTAATCGGTAAGTTGTAATATCATCCAATTCTTCATCGTCTAGAATCTGAGGTAATGGAACGTTAATATCATCATCATGAAGTGCCACTGGCCTACCTAACGTGACCGAAGTCAATCGATCAATTGTATAAACTGACCACAAAAGTCTTGTTCTCATTTCGATTTGTCGGGCAGTCAATCGTTCTGATTCTTGTTTTGAAACAGCTTGATTCAATCCCAAATGGATAGCCATTCTTGCCAATTTTCCAGCAATTTCCCATACAATAAACTCAGCCGGGTTGAAAAATGAATACAATGCTAGTAACATTAGATTCTTCATACTGACAATATCATTCTTGGAAATGTTATTGTGTACACTTGCTAACGCCATAGAGACAAAGTATTCCGAAATGCGCTTCTCCCTGCCGATGATACCTGATCTTTCCAAATGCGTACCACCAATTGCCAACACCATATACAATTCATATTGGTCTTCAAACTCTTCCAACGACACACAGTCACCGTCATCTTTAAACATTTGATTAAACTTGATGAGAAATTCGTTTTTGTTGATCACAGGACATATTCTGTACGTGTGCATGAAAAATGCATTCATGATTCGTGTAAGCAAGACTTTGTCAATTATGGGTGGTATTATACTGACATTGGAGTTTGTCTTGATTCCTACTGCACCGTATAATACCTTGGAAATCTGCTTTGGATATGCATCAAAGCTTGGAGCTCGAGCATCGATTGGGTTTAGAGTGGTAGGTGGAGTTGAAATTGTGGAGAATGATTGCGGGCCGTGCTCGTTGTTAAGGTCCTGCGAAGGGATTTCCCTTTGCAGTTGTTCTTCTGGTTGATGATGATGATGTTGTTGTCCATTAGCTGGTGTCATGGATCTCAAATCTGAATGATTATGCTCGATATTCGCATATGGCACGCTGTAGTTTGTGTGGAGTTGAGGGTGAAATAATCTCGCTGGTTGCGTCTGCATTTGGTCCAGTTGTTGAGTAAGATACGACAGGCTGTCCAGTATTGCTGGACTCAAATGCTCAATAGCATGGTGTGGCACGCTTGGACTCGACGGATTGAGTATGTCATGTGGGGTCGTTGGTCCTTCCAGTTTAAGTTTCAATTTATCCTTCTTTGTCACTCTTTGTTTTCTGGGGACATACTGACATTTCTCACCTGCTTTATCACAATTTGAACACTCTGGTTTAGCCTTGTTACATTTCTTCTTTAGTTTTCTGCATCTCAAACAACTTGTTACCTTTGCGACTGGTTCGTGACTAATTTGTTCAATTTGATGATGGCTAAAGTTGTTCCCATTTCCATCTGTAACTGGAAATTTTTTAACTCTAAATTTTGTTACAGAAGAGTCTGGTGACAGCATTATAAAACTGTTCGTGATGGTATTGCTCTTCTGTTTTAGTTATTGTTGCGTCGCCCAGGTTTAGTGATTTCGATTCGCTTGCAAGAAAATCATGTAAGTTTTGGCTTTTGTGGTTCGCTTGAAAATATTTTATTTTTCTTCTCCGTAAACCTCCCAAAGCTCCTCAGATTTGTGCCGCTGCGGGCCGGATTCTCATGGCGCCACAACGGATAAGAAAAGTCCAGAATATATAAATAATATACATTTTCTCCCAAACAAAACAACACCCAAAGTCACCAAAAGAGACAACAAATCTTCAAAAATGACAAAAATTCAACCGTTATTCAATAGAATTGCTATAATCGGAGGAGGCCCAGCTGGCCTTGCTGCCGCTAAAGCACTTGCTTTGGAACCAGTTGATTTCGCAGCGATTGATGTATTCGAAAGAAGAGATCACTTGGGTGGTTTGTGGTATCACAATGGTAACAAGTCTTTAATTCATCCTCATGTTCCAAGTGTTGATCCATCTGTCGGTGAGATTGCTGATAAGAATGCCAGTGCACCTGACTTGTATTTTTCAGCAATTTACAAGTTTATGGAAACAAACATTAGTCACTGGTTGATGCTGTATCGTGATGTTTCGTTCCCTTCAGGGACGTTCACTTTCCCAGAAAGGAAAAAGGTGTTGAAGTATATCCAAGAGTACATCGGTACCATACCTCATGAAAAGGTAAACACTCGGATAAACTCCAATGTGACGCGTGTTGAAAAAGTGGGTCACGTGTGGGAGATTGATGTGGAAAATGATGACGAAACTGTGTCGTGTTTAGAGTATGACGCTGTGATTATTTCCAATGGTCATTTCAATAAACCATTTATTCCCGATGTGGAAGGTTTGTCTGAGTGGAATGAAAATATTCCAAATTCCATCCTCCATTCGAAGTATTTTGAATCACCGAATACTTATAGAGGGAAAAGGGTGTTAGTAATTGGCAACGCAGCCAGTGGTGTTGACATATCAACTCAAATCAGCACAGTTGCGGAACAGGTTTATGTTTCAGTTAGAGATTTGGATAAAATCGGTTTTCAAAATGATTTGATTGAGTACCTTGGTTTAATTGAGAAATATGACTGGAAGAATAGATCAGTCGTTACTGAGTCGGGTCATAAATATACCAATATTGACGTTGTTATTTTCTGCACTGGTTATTTCTACAGTATGCCGTTTTTGCGCAATGATGTGATTAGAGAAGGATCTCAGGTGTATGATATATACAAACAGATCTTCAATATTTACGATCCATCACTCACCTTTGTTTGCTTATTGAAGAATATCATTCCTATGCCCTTGTCTGAATCACAATCCGCATTGATTGCCAGATATTACAGTGGGCGATATGAACTCCCAAATCAAGAAGAGAGACAAAAATCATACGAAAAGGATTTGGCTGAAAAGGGAACAGGGTCAAAATTTCACGTTTATGGATACCCTCAGGATGTAGAGTATTATCGACACTTACAAGAATTAATTGATAAACAGGGATTAAGAACTCCTGGGTTGGTTGCACCAATTTGGGATGAACAATTAGCCCATGAACGTCTGATCTCTGCAGAATTAAAGAATAAAAGGCTACAGCAACTTGTTGAGCATGTGAAAAAGTTAAGATCCGAAGGAAGGGACTTTGAATTGCTACAATGAGTGAACTGTTGAAACTTGAGCGCATTTGGTAGCGAGACTTGTGACATTTGCAACACTCTATTTTGTGTGTGATCTTTGTCAGTTTTTGTTATCCAAGTTTTTTACAACCAATATTGAACACATGGTTCAAAAGACCACACCATGCAAGCACAACTATTGAGGCAAAGCGTCACCAATCAACAATCGCAATTGTTAATTCATGAGTTGATTAGTGTTTCCATATATTGCGTTACTTTTTTGCGAGACGTGTTTGAGGAGAGCAACTATATTGACACAAAGTATTACAACGAGAGGTACCCACGGCCTGATGCCAATTACATCAGAACAAAGAGATTAAGACGAGGAGTTACAAAGTTTGCTGATCTGATTATCAAATGTGTTGATGAAGGTATTAAAGATTCAATTGAAAAAGGGTATTTGAAAGCGGTGCTGTTTGCAATCCAGTTACCCAACAATAGCGAACATACAGTATGTGAAAACTATTTGTTTGGGATAAATTACTTGACAAATCAGGTCCTGTTGTCGGTTAACAATAAGGAGACAGAATTAGAAGTCATTGAGTATGACCAGATTATCAGTCAAATCCAAGGTATGATAAGAAGGTTGATTGTCATGACACAATCGTTTGATATGTTACCTCGGGAAAAGACCGTATTGATCAAATTACTTTTTAATGATTCGTGTCCGAAGGAATATCAACCACCTTACTTTGAAGATGCTACGGACTCACCTCCAATTACAATTAAAGTTGACAAACAATCTGGAATAAACGATCTAGGCTCTGTTAATACAGGTCGTAATCAGGTCAGGTTGAGCGTATTGGTTGCAGATAAGAATGGCGTGAACTCAACAAATGTCGATCCCTTTGATGTATTCACCGATTCTGATGAGTCCATAGGTGATGTTCCGGCATCTTCTTTACATTTAGATAGTTTTTTAAACACAGAGAAGAATGAAACAGCTGCTCCTACTCAATCTGTGTCGCATATATCTCCAAATTGTCAAAAGTGTCGTACTAAACTCAATCTTGTTGAATATGGATATGACAAACCATTAAAAAGACCAATCACTTGCACAAAATGTATGTTTGGTTCAGATATAGATCAAGATCTCATCATATTGCAAAAAATTAGACTTTTATGGGATTATCTTTGTCGTCATGAATTTCCAAGTATTACCCAGTTGTTGGCGTTGACAAGTTTGACTTTGAGTGATGCTAATATCCTTAAAGGTATTTTCAACAATTTGTTTCAGGAAAATGTTCTCATTGTTAGTAAAGAAGGCCAATTTGAATCTGGTACTATCGATTATCGTATTGGATCAGGCGAGTTTCTTCCTATAGTTGATGGGATTATTGACAATTATGGTACTCCCTTGGTCAAAAATAGGCGTTATTTTGTTATATTTGTTCCTGTTTTACGTGACGAATTCCCATACTTGTCATATGATGAATCAGTGGTTGATTTGTATTTCCCCAACATACAATTGCCAAGGATCAACTTTGTCAAACTTAATTTGAGAAAATTTAAAGCAAGGTCCTTACAAAAGGAAACTCAATTTAGTGCCAGAGTTGTACGTACAGTGATTCCAGATTCTCAAGCATCTCCAGGAATAGTAAAGAAATATGGTGGGTATAAAGTTCCTCGTATTGTAAATGAGGAAACTGCCGATGAAAGTAAAGATGCAATTGATATTGATGCTTCGTCTATTGGGTATGTCATACAAGAGCAACATGGTTCCAATATAGCAGAAGCAACAAAGCAAATTAAAGATTTGTCATTTGCTGATTCAATTGAATACTTATCGCAAGAGCCATTGTCTATGAAAATGGAGGATGTGTCACCATCACAGATGAAAAGAAGGGCTGAACAACTACCACAACAAGCACAAAAGAAAAGAAAGGTTAGTGTAAACAAGGTGTAGATCAATGTATTGTGTATGTGTCATAAATCAATGTGTGTATGTTTAATTAATCCTCGGGTAAAATTAATATTGCAGCTTTTGTGATGTATTAACTTGCGCATTTGCGCTAGTCGAATACAGTGGTTATATACACAAAAGGTGACACATCTTCGTGAAGAGAAGAAATTTTGAGTGAAGAGCATTCCAAAATTGTGGACATTTGCCCACCTTGGTAGCGGTTCTATCTTTTTTACGGTGGGTGGCGTGACATCTTTTCAATCAACTGATGAGCTCTATCTGCCAGTTCTTATTTTGCGCTTTTCGGTTCGTCAACATTTTTAAATTTTTATTCTTATTTTATTTTTTTGCCTTATTCACTTGTCTGTGCAGAAAAGTTTTCTTATTTCTCTCCATGAGTCGTGTGCCAGGGAGAAAAATAAATGGCATTGTTCGTAAGTTTGTTTTAAATTGGCAAGTATTACGAACAAACGAGCAAATATATAATATATGCGTAGTCTAAAATTCAATTTCAGTGACATTACGCCTCAGTGGAGTACCTTCAATATTGGATACACGGGACAACGCATATAACGCTCTATAGAATCTACGAAAGATTTACGAAAACTCCAGGATGCGTGTTACAAATACGGATATATTTTGTGATGACTAAGTTTACGGGATGTTTTCTCTGTTGGTTTCCAATAATAGAATATCCGATCGGGAAAATGACAACCTCAATATCAAATAGAAAAGAGAACAATAGTAAGAGAGAAAAAGAATTTCTTTTTTTTCTTTATTTTTAGAATTGAATTTTAGTTTTTCCATTCTCTCGTTTACTTTGAACAACAGAGAACAACCGTAGTAGAAAAAAGAGAAAAAAAGAAAATATTACATAAATCGTAATTGATCATTAATTGGGTAATTTATATAATCTATGGATTTTGTCTTTTTAGGAAAGAAAAATTTTAGAGACAACAGCCAAAGAACATCAACTAAAACACACAGATATATACACATACACGTCTACTATTCGTTGAGGTAGTTTCTTTACCTTCTGGTCCTACATTTTCACTCATAGCCCCTTTCCTTACTAATTTATCTGTGAGAATGACAAAATCACCTGCAACAGTAAAGAGAAAGAGACACACCAATTCTAAATTGGGATGTGCTAACTGCAAACGGAAAAAGATTAGATGTGATGAGAGTTTGCCACTGTGTAAAAACTGTTTAAAAGGAAAGAAAGATACGTGTTCATACTTGTCTTTATCCCAAGATGAAGTTGAAAAGATTAAATTGACTCACTCGTTGAGAAATAGTCAAAACAAATTGTTGAATTCAAATTATCGATTACCTGCAACAAATGTTCTAACAATGTCGAGTAACGAGAGCTTGGAATCTTCCAATAGTCAAAAGAAGTTTCATGCTGTCAGGTATGCATCTTCAAGAGGTAGTGTATTGGAATTTAAATTCGAACTTGCTGATTTGCCTGTCCTTATACCTCCAATCACATATCCTCCTTTGCAGTACAATAACCTTTCTATGCAAGATTTCACCAATGAATTCAAGGTTATTAACGACTTTGATAGTGATGACTATACTACTGGGTCACCGAGTGAGTTATCAAAGAAAAACATCTTACCAAATGGCTTTGAGCACCAAATTACCTTTAATGTCATTAACCCAAGAGCATTCAAACGTGTCAACTCAGCTCATGCAGTCACTACAACGCCAGTCGTTTCCGATTACAGTCTTCACTTGTTTATCGGTAAAAATACCTTGCTAGATTATATGAGCGATTTATTTCTGGAAAATGTTTCTGATCTGGGGTTGAGTTTGGCAGTGCATACTTTGGGTGAAGCTATACACTTGAACCACTTGAAGTCAAAACCTAGCTTTTTGAAAGAGGATGCTGATAAGCAACTTACTGAACGTCTTGATAATCGAGTTAAAAACTCATTTAACAAGTGTTGTGATATGTTGCAAGCCAAAGTGGAAACAATACAACAGAAAAAGTGTATAAATTACAATTCCAACGAAGCAGGTAATGATTTAGAATTGGCAGCCTATACAGGTAACTTTCTCACTTTTACTTCAGTCATACTGAAACTTGGAGTTAAAACACATTTTAAAACTTTGAAATTACCATTACTTGCTTACAATACTTATGCTAGATTACAAGAAATAATACCAAGCAAAACATTATCAGTTGTTTCTTTATTGAAGAAAAATCTACAGTATAATGTCATTAGTGTTAATGTCCCATCATACAACCCCCAATTTTTATTTGAAATTGAATCCAATTTGAGAAGTCTTGAATTTATTTTCACTGCTGAGTCTCTATTTAAAGATAAAGTTGATTCCTCAATTCGTTTTGAATTTGAAACTTTAAAAGCACAATACTCATCACTAATGAAATTTCTCAAGGACAAAGTATTAAATATTGTATTTGCATTACGTGACGAAAGTAGTGTTTCAGTATACCCCGTTGATGCTATATATGATGTATTGCAGACCTGGCATGCCATGTGTCCACCAGAAGCTTTAGTAAACAAGCCCGGAATTAATTCAACATTCTACGATGAATCGGTGTTTTTAAAAGATTTGTCAAGTACATTGTACACTTATTATAGTGCAATCGCAGCTGCTTTAGATGCAGTATTCCCTGCATGCAAGTATCTTTTCAGTTTGAGTTTTATACTTCCTGTCAGTCAATGTTATAGCGATAAGGAAACACTAACGGTATCAAAGTATAACCCGTACACCAGATCCTTTTTCAGCCATAAGATTGACGTGTTACTACAACGTCATATTATTTATGCATCAAGATTATATGCTTTCTTCAAGAGGAGGTTTGTATTTTATCACAACAATATCAAATGGTCGAATTACTATGATAACGTAACATTAAATGACAATAGGTTAAAGAGTAGAAAGTTATACAATGCTACCGAAGTAGCAATCAAGAGTTTCAACACTACCTTGATACGACCAGAACATTACCCAATTAGAGATAAATCAGTCAATCTTTCCAATGGCGTCAATAACTACATCAGTTTTACTCGTGAAGATGATCCACTAGTGAAGAACTTGTATGCTAGGAATATTGAAACGTTGAACATTTTCGATGAGATGTCAATTTTGCAATTTGATTATGAAAGTATGTTGTTACTTAAGGATTATCGATCATTTGATGATGAGAGTGAAGTTAGTCGAGAAGTTTTGAGTGTAAAGGATATTCGTGATCATTACGAAGATAGGATTGCTATATTAAGTGAAGTGAGTAGGAGTTGGTAGAGTAAAATTTTAATAGCATGTATTTAATTCGTGTGATAGATGTATTTGTATTGCGAATTCAATGCGGTAGCGTTGGCAGTGTATTTTTTCTTCAAAGAAAACCTCAAGCAAAATCTCATCTCCGGCAACAGTTGCAACCTTACTCTTTATAATTACAATGTCATCGACAATAGTACCTGGAGACAAGCTTCCGATAGAGGACCCATCATCAACCAAGACCAAAATTGGTCCCGGGATCTACAAAGAACCTAAATCGCAAAACCTAATCCCATCAACAGCAGGTATACTACATATCAACCAAAATCAACAACAAAACTCCCAACTTGTATATATTGAATCCAACACTAAGAGATATATTCCTCACAATAATGATTTTGTAATTGGTACAGTTACAGGATCCATTGGTGATTATTATAAAGTATCATTACAGAATTATTCATCATCTGTGCTTTTATCATTTATGGCTTTCCCCAATGCCAGTCGCAAAAACCGACCTAATTTAACCAACGGACAAGTTGTGTATGCAAGGGTAGTAAACGATGATAATGACTCAACATTTGAAACTGAATTGGAATGCTTTGACGGATCAAATAATCGAGAATCGGGCGGGTTTGGTATATTGGATGATTCAGGGTTCGTCTTTGATGTCGCTATGAATTTTGCTCGTGAATTGTTATATAATTCTAAACTGCCCGTGTTGGAGTTGTTGGCTACTCGAGTTCAATTTGAGATTGCTGTGGGGATAAACGGGAAGATCTGGTTAAAGTGTGGTGAAGGTTTACAAAATGGACAAGAGCATGCACAACAACAAAGTGGTGGTAATGGTAATAGCGGAAATGGAGACGATGATGTTCAGATGAGGAACAAGAATGATGGTGGCAATGGAGACGATGATGATGCCGAGAGTTTGAGAGCTAGAAATGTCAGGAATCTTAAAGATACATTATGCGCGGTTGAGTACTTGAGACGATGTCAAACTAGCCAACCAGATAAATTTAAGGATCATTTGCAGGCTGCTTTCAAGAGCAAGTGAATACGAAAATCAAATTAGTAAGGGGTCGATGTTGCCCCAATGATATTGAAGCACTTAGGATCGTCAGACCGGAAATGTCTCAAAGTCACCAATGAATTTGAAATGATGATACATCTTTTAGAATAAAAAGCTGCTTGCAGGGCCAGTTTCGCATTATATTAAATTAAAATTGGCAAGCAATTTTATATAAGTCTACAAAACATGGAATTTGCTCTTAAAAAACAATTGCAAGCCAGGTTGATATCAGCAATATATAGCTCTATAGTTGGCAAATCTCATCTACTAAACTCATTTACAAAAATCATTTTCGTTTTGGCAAAATTGGTTTCAGTTCTAGCTTTCGACAAATACTTTCCTTAACCAATATACACATTATATTGGGAAGGTAGACTTCTGGTGTCAACTCACTTAAGGTTGCAAAAAGCTCGTGAGTGGTGGGCTATAAATAATCATGAGTTATGAAACCTCAAAAACTTTATATGCACCATCCAGTAACTCTTGGGTACCTATAGCTCTCATTGTCGTCTTTATAATAGCATCAATATTTATTATGTAAATGCTTTTCGGGATACCTTCACTTAATCCTGCAGCTAATGCATATCTTGTTACTTGACTCAAAATGGAAGTGTGCTCCGGCGAAAAATTGAAGAAGGTATAGATGGGTCTATTCTTGGCTTTTATGGTTAGACAATATTCATTCGTTATGCTCATATCCGATATTACTTTTCCATCTTTACGAGTAACAATTTCCTCTTCAAGCAAATGCAAATTTAAAATTTAAAGCCAAGGACTCACAAATGTTTCTAACGAAAGAACAAAGGTTGTTTATTTGTGGAAGATCAAACATTAGTGCAATAGGACCTTGATAAGGGCTTTTTTTCTAAGTTCCTTGCATCGATTAACCTTAAAAATCTAGCAACATACAAAAATCACATTCTGTATTCCGGGTTCCTATTAAGAATGATTTGAATGTCGTCTACGATATAGTTTGACAAAGAGAAACGTTGGGTTTTGGTACTCGCATAGATGATTTTTGGTAGAAACAATACTAATAATAAAGCAAAAATTGATTTGGCCATAGCATATAGGCGAACATAGCAATTCAAATTTTTGCTTAATTCGTAATAAATATAGTGGTTAACAGAATTTATGGGTTTTTTGACACCTACTATAGCTTTGTCGGGTACACTGTCATCAATAATAAGTCGCATATTTTCATATCTAGAGGTATCGTGGTAAGCTTCATTGACCATAAAGTCTGCTAAAGTCAATATGGGATTGAATTTGAGGTCGTTTTGAAATTGCTTATTACGATTGCAGGTTTCATCTAGCCTCAAATCCTTCATTACTCTACCAAAAGCTGAATCTTTGGCACCATCAGACACATTGATTTATGTTGTGGCAAATGTACAGGATTACAGAAAACTCTTTTTTAAATTTTGCAGCACATTTGTAATTTTCCTTTTTTTACTGTTAACTAAAAGCGTAGAACTTCTTTCATAGGCAAAGCTAGCCTCTGTTTACACATATTTAAATCCCATCACTCGCCATCCAGATACAATGTTCAAGAATGCTATCACAGTCCCCAAATGTATTAATGGTGCTAAATTTTAAGATGAACGAATTCTGATTTTGATAGTTTCTTTTTACAAATCTTCCTTGATGTATTCCCATGAATCTATTCCAGTTCAATTTCTCCAATTCCGAGCGTTATTCACTTAAAACCAAAGCCCTATTGGGCTCATTAATGTGTCTGAGAAGTCATGGTGACCAAGATTCAGAAGGAGGAACTTCATTTAGACATAAAAATTCCATTAACTTTGGCAGCGATACTATAAACAGACGTTTTTGTGCATTCATGTATTTTACACCAATTAACCATATTTCACGTAAGTTACCATATTGGGCGCTAGATTTACCATGAGCAATTGATGCTAAGTCAAATTTAGCCAACATGTTAAAATTCAAACAAATAACTGCGAGATTTGTGATTGAAATTGGAGGAAAAGTTAAATTGACCTCTACAATTTGATTCTTTGAAAACTCAACACTTCAATTGAAGTTGTTAAAAATTCACAGGCTGCAAAAAGTATAGGATTATAACGGATACGCAGGACTTTGAAATTTTTTAAATTTCCGAGTAGTGGTGGGATTTCTTCAAATTTATAATTCTCAATGAGAACTTCTTTTAATAAACTTGGAAAGAGAATGCCTATATTGGGCATTCGACTGTCAAATATATGCAAATACTTCAAATTTGAGTGAGGCCTGAAGTTTAAGAATTGTTTTTAGGTATCAAAGCGACAACGATCAAGACATAAATTTTCCAAGGTATCTAGTATTTGAAGCTTGCCAACTTTATAAAGTCTTAAAAACAAATACTTCAAATTGGTAGATTGTGCAAAACTGGGAATACAAGGAAATGTTTCGCTACTCAAAAGCAACGTCCTAATCTTGAACAATTCACCGAATTTATTCCTTGTGAGATTAACCTTTTTGACTTTATTCTGGAAAGCAATGAGCTCTCAAAGTTGTTGTGGGAATCCAACCTTACACAAGCTCTGTATGATATTATTGGATGAACCCAAATGCTTTAAACTTGCTGGGAATTACACTTTACGAATTGACCTGATTTCATTTGGTTCCAACACCAAATTTTCAATCGAGTCAGGAAATCTGAATTTTTCAATAGACATACCAATTTTACAAGATCATAAATCGAGTACTTTCAATTTTGGAAAACGTGATGAAAAGTTCAAAACCAAGGCTCTTCAGCTTATACCACTGTTCCAACTTAGATTCAAATATTCCAACTGCAAATGAATATTTTCAAAAAGTTGGTCAGTGATGGTAAGTT
Source organism: Candida orthopsilosis Co 90-125 (assembly GCF_000315875.1). Lineage (NCBI taxonomy): Eukaryota > Fungi > Ascomycota > Pichiomycetes > Serinales > Debaryomycetaceae > Lodderomyces > Lodderomyces orthopsilosis. The sequence continues at coordinate 2,280,872 of NC_018295.1, forward strand.
GAGTATCCGACAAACGTAACCTTTTCAAACTAGAAGCCAACTTCACCAGCGAGGAGGGAAAATCTTTAACACACCAATACAGAACAAGTTCCTCTGTAGGACGTAGCTTGATATTCGTACTAGCAAATCCAAATACAACTAAATTTTTTAAAGCAAAACCCTTCTATTTGGCAATGTCCACCAACCTAATCTCAAAATCACATAATTCTGCAAGGACTCTCCCACGCCCTTCTACCTGTGTACTAATGGTCCTTGAATACGTCATCATCCACAAAACCTTTTCAACAGAGTTTGGTAGATGTTCGCCCGCAAATTCAAAGAAAATTCTTTCCAAAGTAGGAGGCTGCAACGACTGTACATTCGCTTCATTTGCAGGACTAATATAAACATTTTCACAACCATCAATTTAAACCTTTTCAATATCATTGGGAATTCGCCAATATCAACCAGATACATTTTACTTGTCCATCGGTATTTTAGTCCATCTAGCCGAAGAGTCGCCAATCTTTGGAAATTCGAAAATGAACCACAAATATCGCCGGCCATGAAACCAAAAATTTCCACACTCTTAAACTGTTTTAGACGTAATTTATCGTAGGAGTCAAACACTTATGCCATGTTTGATAAAACTGCAATTAAACGATTTTGTAAATGACGAATAAAGTTAAATTTACAATATGGAACAACATGGTACACAATGTAATGAGCAATAGCAATTTCAACAAAGATATCAAGTCTCAACTTCACCGTTTTACTTGATCTGATCCTTCGTAAAAATTCAATGAAATCAAAAAATTCCGTAATTGAGTTGATTCTCTGTAAACCACATGGGACTCAACTTCAATCCTCTCATCAATATAAAAACCATCAATCAGTATAAACTCTTCAACGGATACTAAATCAGCCATGTCATTGAGATTATGTTTATAATAGTAATATTTTGGATTGAAGCTAGACTTTTCTGATTCGATATATTTGTTGTTCAACTTTATATTTGATTTCTGTTTAATCAATGCACAAATTTTTTATTTCAAATTCGGTTGCAGTTGTAAGAACAGTTGCTGATTCAAGACATCGCATGGGAACAAGTTTAGTGTTGTCGTTTATTCATCATGATCAGCCTCCATTGTGGTACAGATCAATTCGGAAGTTGCAGCTTAAGTAGAGAGCCTGAACGTAAAGCTTGAGAAAAATTTCTTCCCCACATCAGCTGTTTGAACCTATACTTATTTGTGTTGTATTGCCAAGTAAAGCTGAGTTTATGGATGCAGAAAAGGAAATTACAAATGATTTCGTTGATTTGTATTTAGACGTCCCTATCGCAAAGTAATGGTAGCGCAAAACATTTTTGTGCAATATTTACTTTTAAGATGCTCATCTGTAAAGAACCAAAAGAGAAAACAGTACCACAAGCTAGCTGAACCTACAACAGTCAGTAGCGCCTTAATAAAATGACATCAGAAATAGGAGATAATTCTCTTGGGAATCTGGCAAAATTGCAAAAGAGAAGAGAAAAGGATCAACGTCGAAAACACTACGATGATCAACAAGTTCAAGGAACCAATAATTCATCAATTGTATCCAAACGTAGTGTTGAAAAATTATATTTCCCGCAGATCCAACAGGAATTAGGTTCATGGTTCAGTCATTTTGTTCCATCACTGAAAAAGGATAGGCGATCACCGGCTATCAATCGTGGGTATTGGATACGTATGGAAAGTATTCGTCGAACCCTTTACAAAATCATTGCTAGTCAAGGGAGGAATAAAGATTTAGCATCTAGGGAAAGCAGTGATAAATGCAAGAGGAAAATTATTAATGTTGTTAATTTGGGATGTGGGTTTGACCCCTTACCGTTTCAAATGTTGAGTATGAAAAACAAGGATGTCGTTTGGGATGATGGTGAATTTGATGTCAAATTTTTTGATATTGATTATCCTGATTTAGTTCAGGAAAAGTATTTATTGATCCAAAAATCAGATGAAATTAAACAATTAATTGGAGACGAAGTAGGAAATGACACGTTATGCAAATTAAATACTGCCAATTACAAATTAATTGGATGTGATTTGAAAAATCTCAGCCAGTATCAACAAATAGTTGATCACTTATTCTCAAAAGACACATCTTCCGACGAAATGAATATCTTCATTGCTGAAGTTTCATTGGCTTATATGAAACCAGAGTATGCCAACCCCGTAATTGGAATTTCATCCAAGACTTCCAACTCGAATTTCATAATCTTGGAACAAATCATGCCTGATGGCGCCCACAATGCATTTGCGACAAAAATGTTGTATCATTTTGCCCATTTAAGAAGTCCGATCCAATGTGTTGAACTGTATCCCACTAAACTGCAACAATTGCAACGGTTTCAACTGTATTACAACTTTGCTGAAGTGAGAAATCTTTTTGAAAATTGGCAATGGCTTATCGAAGATGATGAAATTAAGGATCAAATGATGCAAGTGGAGGAATTTGATGAATGGGAAGAGTTTATTTTGTTTTGTCAACATTATATTGTTCTTCATGCAACCAATGATGAAAGACAATTGGTTTATGATGAAAAATTGACTCATGATTTTCAAGTCGATGAGGAAGAAGAAGAGAGAGTAGTGTTTGAAATTGATGAGGGGGTGAAGTTGAGTATTGATGATCGGTTTGATGAGGAGGTTGATATATTGCAAGTCAAATTTCCTGCTTGTAGTCGATTGAATGATAAAGTTTATGTTCATGGTGGGTTAAAGCAAACAAGAACTAATGAAACTATTGTTGTGGATTATAAGTCAGGTAAAATTGAGAGACAGTTGCAAGATGAGTTGAGAGAGGTTATCCCGAAACCTCGAATGTGTCATTGTTTGACTAATGTTGGTGGAGACCTAATTCTCTCTGGAGGTCGAACTAGACCCTGTGATGTCAAAGGTGATGTTTATAAATTTGATGGTCAACATTGGTCCCATATTGTTCAATTAGATGCACCAAGAGCTCGACATTCAACAGTTGCTATAAATAAAGATGAGGTGCTCATATTCGGTGGATTACAGGAATCATCAAATGCAGATCCATTTATCATACTAAATGTGAAAACAAACCAAATTCTATCGCTTGAACCACGGGGTGAGTATATTGAAAACTTAAACAGTGCGACAATAGTCTACAATCAAGATAAAAATGAGGGGTATATCTATGGAGGATTCAACGAATGCCATTTGCCTAACGTCAATGATAGACTTTACAAATTTACAATTGATTATGATTCCAATCAAATTAAACTTGATGTTGTTTTGCAACATTTAATGTTTGCCAGAATAGGCAGCCAGGCACAACTTATTAACAATGGAAACAAACTCCTCATTGCCGGTGGAGTATCTTCGGAAACAATATTGACCAGTAAGACAAATATCGTCACTTTACAACTAGATACGTTAGTTTTCAAGAGTGTTGAAGTTCCATTGAATGTAAGTTCCAAACATCCAATAATTTTGATTGGATTTGGATTGGTTGCCATGAATCAACATTTGAGTTTGATTGTTGGTGGTGGTGCTGTTTGCTACTCTTTTGGTAGCTGTTATAATTGTGTATATAGATTAGAATATTAGGTGGTTAAAATGGTGGGGGTAGTGGTTTAATTTAAGGAGAATTGTGTCCAGAGATGCACTTGCACTTGCACTTGCATGTACTGACTTCTTTTCCGATAATTTAGAAAAATACGCTGAAGTGTACTCAGCATTTGTTACTTATTATGTATCTAGAAGCAAGGATATGTACCTAAGTCCCAAGAAATGGAACCTGTTGACAATTTGGCTTTTTTGTCACAAATTCTTGCGACATATATCACACGAAAAAGAATTTCTCCAGATGGAGTAAAAAAAAAGCGCAAAATTTTAACCTCCAACTCTTTTCTTAGTGGAAAAAAGATTTTTTTGATAGCAACTAGGGTTACAACTGTCTTGTGATATTGTTAAGTTTGGGTAACTTTTCTCTTGCGACCAAGATAAATGGTTATGAGCTGATATTGGGATGTAGGGGAGGGAGGGGGAAATAATGTGCGTTTTGCTCAATGGTTACAATCTCGGTTTGAAATTTGTTTCTTTTCTTTTTTCTTTTTTTGTTTCGCAATTCAATTTTGTAACCTCTCGGTACGAAAGTTTTTGCAATCACCGAAAATTTTGTTGTAACTTTTTACAATACGGATTTCAAAGATTTCTTGCTCTTTTACCTGAGGCGCGAGCTAATAGTCTCGTATTCCACATAATATAGCTCAGATCCTGGAATTACTTCACTCTGATGTGGTTCATTTAGCCTTGCCTGAGAGATGCCACCTACGGAACGGCATTTCCTGTTATTTCCGATATATTTTATACACAAACGTCCATGGAGTTATTGAGCAATACACAAAATAACAAAAGCTATATACGCAAATGAAAAAAAAACATACGATTCATCTTTCGATGGAGATGGTACAATAAGATTGTCCTTCCAGAAATAATATAGAGCTTAGTATTAATAGGTGACCTCAAACCCTTCTTTCTTCGGGGATGAGTCTTGGCATGCTTTTTGGAAAAGGAAGATTTGTATTGTTTGATCTAGACTCATTACTAGCCAGGTTAGGAATGCATATGTGTGTGATCTAAATTTGTAAACTTTGTATAGAGTACAGAATGCAAATCTGGGGATCTCTGGGCAGTGTCATTGCTATAATTTGATGAGCAAGAATATTCTCAGTATTCATTGTAAGCCTTCTCTAAATAGTAATGTTTTAGACCTTACGCCTAACTGCAGGGATATCCTAATGTTTATTTGTATAACAATATTGCTATCATGGTTTAGGGATTATTGTGTTTGTTATACTTATGGATAGGCGCCCCCTAGGTACCGAATTTTTCAAATATCCCGCACTTTCCATCAATTAGACTTTACATTTGACCCAATATAATTTATCTTATACACACACACACATATATATATGTATAATTATATGTGAGGAGCAGGTCTAAATGGTTACTCGTATTATTTGTCACAGATGAATTAGCTGTGGTAAAGTTGTACTTGGTGTATAATCGCCACGAACCATCTACACATGAAAAACCCAACGCCCAACAGCTTATCACACCTCCAGTACTACATTGCAACCAAATAGCGACGCTACTGTCATTACTGCTACTGCCATACTAATGAGCGGGTTGTGGTTTTTGGGTTTCTTTCTTCTTCTTTCCCGGTGTTGTAAAATTTTTTTGTTGGGTCTTTTTCCACCACCACACACATCCCCTTTACAAAACTTTAATTTTGACGGCATATGTACTTGTATGCACATAAGTATAATATTTATACCTCTTTTACTCATAATTAATAGGTTGTAGAGGAACGATAAATCACTATGAAAGACATTATAAGTGGTTTGTAAAATTGCGCATACTACAGATGTTTTGGTCACATTGTTCATAACTCTCGCGACTTGTTGTTCATAGTTAACTCCAGACCACCACCGGTAGAAAAGAAATATCGGAGATCAAAAGAATAAAGAATTCGCTTTTGTCATTGGGTACACTACCCCATTACCTGACACAAGACGTATTTGTGTAATTTACTTGTTTTTAATAATTAAATTTTATTATACATATCATATCATTATAGTCCTTATAATCCTTAATCTTACATATATATATACACCACTAATCATCAGTCATCACCACCAACCAACCAATCCATCATATAATCAGTCATAGCCCACTTTTACCCATCCTACTACTATTCTACTTGCAATACACCACACACACATACCCACATACATACCCATTATCTCCGGCATAACCACAATTTTTTTTCCACACACATTTTTCATCCCAAAAGCAAGCAAAAGGCCAAGACCTATTACATCCAAAAGGACAGGCTGCTAGGTATTTTATAGAAAGAAAAATGGGAATGGCAACAACTCAATCTGCATATACAAGGAGGAACCAGGACCAATTAGGTGATACCAGTAGCAACAATAAATCACCAGTTCATACATCGCCATCCGTATCGCCACCATCAGCATCAGCATCAGCATCAGCATCAGCATCAAATTCAATGGCAATAGAAGAAGCATTCACCTTCCCCACTGCCCCACCAACTTCGAGTTCTTCAAATGAGTCAACTCCTCGAGATCGGCGTCGATCATTCACTTATGAATCCACTTCACCCAATGGCAGCTCTGAGGCTTCACCTTCATCCCCAACACCACTTTCAATGAGCTTTATGCACAAACCTTCGAGATCACAAAGTTTTTTCACCCAATCCAATGATAGAACCAGAGAAAATAGCATTTTCAATAAAACCTTGTCCTACTCACCTCCAAAACAACAACTGCCTCCACAACAGCAGCAAACTTCAGACACAACTGTTCACTCATCAGTTTCTTCTTCTTCTTCTTCCTCATCTTCCTCCCCACTGGAAAAATCACCTACTGCTAGTCCCTCACTATCACCATCTTCAGCACAACCTCCTCAACCACCATCTTTAGATGATACAAATGACCATTTTGCTCCACCAGATTACTTTAATCACAAGTCATCACTTAAATCAGTAACAAGATCCAAATCTCTACCATCAACACCCACTTTTAAAGTCCATTTTGGAAATTCAGATATTCGATATTTTAAAAAGAAGGATACCCCAAGAACTATATCAGCCAGTAATTCACCCGATTTTGGTGCACAAGCAGATTCATCCGATGATGATGAGTATGAAGATGACGATGATGAAGATGACAACGATGATGACGACGACGATCACTACGGCACATTCGGTACTCGTTACAATTATGAATATACCTACGCTGATGAAGATGATGTCGATGATGATGTGAAAAGAATCAGCTCAAGGGGTAGTGCGCATAGGTCACACAATAAATATAACCATGACTTGCATAACTTCAGTTTGGGTGATACAAAATACCCGAAACCAGTTGCTTCGGAGATAAAATGGGATCTACAATTGTTAAATTTCGCACCTTTGTCTTATTTGAAAAGAATTGAAGCAAGAACACCAGTGTTTCTTGAACGGTTATTCATCTCTGCTGACAAAAAGTATTTGTTTGGTCATATTGCTGTAAAGAACCTTGCTTTTGAGAAATACTTGACTGTTCGTTACTCAGTTGACAACTGGATGACTATTATTGAGATTCCCACCACCTATACCGAAGAAAGGGCTGACGTCATGGAGAAGAACAACTATGATCGCTTTGTTTTCAAAATACCCCTTGATAATTTATTCAATACGTTTAAAATGTCAAAAAACTCGTCGACTGATTCATTGAGTGAAGATAGTAGTAGTAGTGGAAATAGTGGTGACATATTTAGAGGTTCGAGTTATGGTGATTACCAAAAGGAAAGAAGGTACCAATTTTGCATTAAATATTGTACCCAGGGACATGAATATTGGGATAATAATAAATTTCAAAATTATTTAGTCAAATTGGTCAAATCAAGAATCAGCCACCAACCACCGCCACAGCAACAAAAGCATCATTTTTATAATTTGGAAAACAAAGACTCCAAATTACAAGATCATACTAAAAAACCAAGGTATTCTCATAATTATCTTAAACGAGTTGGATCCGATTCAGGTATCAATTACAATAGTCCAGGTGCTGGCACGGATGAATCAAAGAATAACGATGATCTTGAAGATGATGATACCGATACCATCACTATGGATGCAAATGGTAGTGGCTCTACCCTTAGAGAGAATATCGAAGAGTTGTTGAAAAACACCGGGGATGCACAAGTAAAACTGCGGGGTATCAACAACGATAATAAAGGCTTTTCATCTACTGCTTCTAAGTCAACCGACACCAACAACAGTGGTACTAAAAAGAGTCAAAATCTTCAACTTGATCTTGATCTTGATTCACTCGATACTGTCGCTACAACAACACCGAAATATAAAACGAAATTCATCACAAATCAATTCAATTTGAATTCAAATTCCAATGCGGCTACAAAGGGCAATTTGTCCACTGGTAGGTCAAATGCATTCAATAGTGATTTGAAAAGTAAGTCATATAAGGAGATACTTGACTCATATTGTTTTTTCAAATCTGATTCTGCTAGTGTTAGTGGTAGTGTTAGTGGTAACGGTAATGGAAATGGAAATGGCAATAGTGGAAGTGGAGTAGGCAGTGATATAAGTGAAATTTGATTTGCTGGGGGGTTTGGTTCTAATTTCAATACTCAAGATTGCATATAGTAAGTAGCAAGTTTTACGTGAATCGCTATCACACAATGTTTTATTAAGCAAACTTCAAAATACATATATAAATACTCTATCTGATACATAATCCACTACAACTCTCTTCCATTAATCAAAACAATACATTTTCACCTCACCGTTTTCCAACCCCGATACAAATTTTGAATCACTTAAAGCAACACAAGAGACACTAGCAGCGTTACCGAATGTATGTAAACATTTTCCATTTTGTAAATCCCATACCTTAATCATTCGATCATGAGCTCCACTAATGATTCTGAAAGTGTCAGCAGCAATTGACCATACACCTTCAATGTGACCGAATTGGGTACGGATACATTTCCCGGTGGAAACGTCCCATAATTTGATGGTGTTGTCAAGTGATGAGGTGAGGATGTGGGTGGGGAAGGAGTTTGTGGCGGGGACCAAGTTGCGCACGGAAGAAGAGGTGTTTGTAGTTGTATGTTGCGGTGCCAGTTGTGTTGGTAATGATAATGACCCGGGTTGTTGTTGTTGCTGTTGCCTTTCTTTGCCACTTTGCTCATGTTCACTTTCACCTTCACTTGCATCCTCAATCAATTCATCTTTATAAGTCAATGGGATAACACATTGTACTTGCCCAATATGGCCGTTATTTTCCATTCCTCCAAATATCTTGAGACACTGATTCGTATTCATATCCCACATTCGTATAGTGGTATCATCACTAGCACTGAATATAGTATTTGAACCAGGATGAATCTTGACACAATTGACCCAATCAGTATGGCCTCTTAATGTATAACATGTTCTTGAATCAACATGCCATACACGTACTGTACTATCTGCGGAACCTGAAACAATGGACTTGTTTGAAAAATCAACCGAGACAACAGCATCATCATGTCCGCGGTAGGTAGCAATACATTGACCCGTATGATAATTCCATACTTTAATAGTTGAATCTAAACCACCAGTGATTAGTTTTTGATTATCAAATACTAATGATCGTACTCCCTTCGTATGTCCAGTTAATGTTTTGACACATTCACCAGTCTCAATTTTCCAAATCTTAATCGTTGAATCATATGAACCTGTCATTAAATATTTTCGATTAAATTGTAAACATGTAATACCATCCTTGTGACCAATAAATGATTTCATCTTGTATACTCCTTTACGCCAATTTTTCTCCAACTTGAATCTTTCAGAGTAAACTGATTTCCATGGACGTTTCTTGAGCACTGGTGAAGTGGTTGGTTTGGGATCAACTTTGAGCTTTTTACGATCAGGTTCATCACTATATCGTTGTGCGGAGATTGGTCCTTGTTGTGAGGCATCGCCTGCTTCTCTGGCAGCATCTTCATTTCGCTTGATGGGTTTGATCTCTTCCTCAGTCATATCCCTTGCCCGTTTCATATGCATCAAAGGAAGACCCCACCCACAATTGGGACATTTACGATCGATATGTTGTTCACACATATGATGCCAAACCCGATCATCATCAGCCAACGTCTTCCATTTGCGTGACACTTGTGCTGCGTTACAAAGACTATTGCAATCCAAGTAACAAAGAATTTTCAAAGCGATCTCTTGTGGTAATGTTGAAATAAAATCAATTTTGATTAATGAGGCCACTTCTTGGGAAACAAATGATAATTGTGGGAAACAACATTGAGTTAAAATACCTTGTAGTATCAATTTACGATGATGTTCAGGTGCTGCACTGAAGATAGACCATACATGACTAATAGCTTCTTGATCTCTATTGGGTAAATCTTCTAGCTTCTCTTGTAACTTTTTCATCTTGACTTCATCTGTTTGTTTGTTACATGTTATATCAGGATTATGACGATAGCAATACTTGTGAAAGTTGTCTTTTGGTATTAGACTTTGATCACTAATGTGTTTAACTAAAAATGGTGTAACTACCGAGACATCTTGATTTGGTACTGCAACTGGTGAGTTTGAACTAGAGTTGGATGGTGGTGAAGGTGGTACAAGCGCTTGTGCTTTCAAATCATTTGGTGCTGAGTCTGTGACTATAGTTGATTTGATAGATGAGTGAGGAGGTAGTATTGATGGTGATCCTTGTCTAGATAACGCAGGTGTGGCATGTCTTGAACCTGATCTTGACGCAGTATCTTCATTTGACGATACAGTGGAGTTGATGATATGGTTGAAGTTGCTTGTGGTGGCATGAGGAGAGACCTGCTCGTCGGATGCACAGTTGTTTTGCAAATTCATAACAGAAGGGAGGGGGGATTATTAACTGTGGATGTGGTTGGTTGTAAAATTAAAAAAAGCACACACCCAGATCAAATAAATGAGGCTATTTTTAAATAATGACTTTGTATTAATGTATAATCTTTGGAATGCAATACTCTTTCTATCAGGCGCAAATCTATACTTTTAATGATGTTATAAATGGTTAGAAGTTGTGTATAAGAATATGATTTTGAAATTGAAATTGAAATTGAAATACTATAGTGGTTCTTGTATATCCTTTTTATTAAGAAAAAATTTGTATTCCTATTCTGATGGCAGTAATAAAATAATTATAAAATGCGTGGAAATAAGAAACAAAAAAGAATCTTATTGTTCTCTTGATTCTTTTCTCATTTTTGGTGTGGCTTCTTTGCCAATTTACACGCACTTTCTCCAAACAACCGATCGGCTCGGGACAAGAGGTCACCGTTTTCAATACTGTGTATAATCAATGGGAATGACAAAATTATCCTATTGTTGCAAAAGATGGTAGTGTATGTAACTATTTAATGCATCATGGTTACCATCTTACTGACCTTACTCTGCCAGCAAAAGACGAATGACAAGGCCATCAATAAATGTCAAGATAACAAGCATTCACGTGACCATCTAAACTTTTTTTCGTAAATGCAGGACCTTTTATCTATAAGGCACAAAATTAAAACTGTGTGCTTAGATTGAACTGTGGTGGCTCACCAGAAATGCCTTATCTAAGTTCAAACTGCCTTTCAAGGATAATTAAACTCCGAAATGCGAGATAGGGGAAAAAGGCTGATAAGAAAAATTATAGTTTAAACCCCGTGGGTTATTCACGCTACACGTTTCATTGTTGATTGGTAAATTCTTGTTGTCGTAATTTGTCTGATAACAACATAACTTGAACCTTGGTCGTATTGAATGGCTCCTGAGCACTTAACGAGCTTGATGCAGCTCCATATGCTGGTAAGATGTAACTCTAGTAAAATGATTGAAGTAAAAGTGAACAAGCAATTGTGGTGAATAAAATGAAAACACTGCATCACGTGCACGGAAAAATAAATCCGAATGTTATTATTGAAATTTCACGCCATTGAAAATCCCTTTTTTGTGTTATATAAGTCACTTACTGTCAAAGACTCTATTCCTAACCAAAATGATCTTTCATCAAGAAAAATTGCATAACGGAAATCTGCAGCAAATGTTCCGTCTCCATTGCTCATCTTGATATCAGATATGTCGTTGGTCTGTTGGTCTAGATTATTCTAGAAGCTTCCACTATATGCATTCAATTTTGCAACATCATCTCATCAGAGAAAAAAAAAATATTACTTATCATATAAACTTTAGATAGGATCAATGAATAACTCTGATTCCCATATCGATAAAAAAGCAAGATTACTGATGTCAGAGGAGAACAATAACAACCACAACCAAGAAACTTTTGCCAATGTTGGAGACCAAGCTCAAAGTGTTGACAATACAGTCAGACAAACCGGAGCAGCCGATGCAGAAGGACATCCAGTTCAAGAAGTTGAATCATTGTGTATGAATTGTCATAAAAACGGTACAACCAGATTACTTTTAACAAGAATTCCATATTTCAGAGAAGTTATCATAATGTCATTCGAGTGCCCTCATTGTGGATTTAAAAACAGTGAAATTCAACCAGCTGCTCAAGTTGCCGAGAAGGGAGCAAGATATATTTTGAAAGTTGAGGATAAGAAAGACTTCAACAGACAAGTAGTTAAATCAGAAACAGCAACGGTCAAATTCAACGAATTAGATATTGAAATTCCTCCCAAGAGGGGCCAGTTGATCAATATTGAAGGTATTTTACAAGATATGATTATTGATTTGGAAGCTGATCAAGAGGAGAGAAAGAAGTTGCAACCGGAGTTATATCAAAAGATTCAAGAAGTGATAGATAAGATCAATCTGTATATCAATGCTGAACCAGGTACTTTACCCTTAACTGTCAGTATTGATGATCCAGCAGGCAACTCATGGATTGAATATGTACCAGGAGAGCCAGCACATAAATGGGCCATGTATGAATACAACAGAACTGCTGAACAAAACGTGTTCTTAGGACTTATATCAGCAGACGATGTCGCCAAGCACAAGCAAGAAGAAATAGAGAATAAAAAGCAGGCCACTGTTGCTAATGTGTCTTCAAGCTTAAACAAGAAAGAGGAACCATCAACAGTGGTGGGATTATCCGATGCTACAGAAATTGAAAACCTTGAAAATGAAGTGCAGACCTTTGATGCCACTTGTTCAGCATGCTACAAACCTTGTTCTACACACATGAAATCAGTCAACATCCCTCATTTTAAGGAAGTTATAATCATGTCTACTGTATGTGATCATTGTGGATACAAGTCAAATGAAGTGAAAACCGGTGGTGAAATCCCAGCCAAGGGAAAAAGAATAGTGTTGAAAATCACTGACCCAGAAGATTTGGCTAGAGATATTTTGAAATCGGAAACTTGTGGATTAAATATTCCTGAATTGAATTTGGATTTGACGCCTGGAACATTGGGTGGTAGATTCACCACAATTGAAGGATTATTGAATCAAGTTTCAACCGAGTTACATACGCGAGTATTCACTCAAACTTCAGATTCAATGGATGAAGAAACCAAAACTAGATGGGTTACGTTTTTTGCCAAGTTGCAAGATGCCATTGATGGAAAAATTGGATTCACTATTGATATGGTTGATCCATTAGCTGCTTCCTATATTCAGAATGTCTATGCTCCAGACAATGATCCAAATATGATTATTGAAGAATTTGATAGAACTTTTGATCAAAACGAGGGCTTAGGATTGAACGATATAAAAACTGATTAGATATATATATATATATATTTGAAAATCTATAACTTCTAATGCAATGTAACTATATTATTTCTTCTTATGCTTCATTGTTAAATCTCCTAATGCATCTCTCCATCTTGATGATTCAATAATCTCTTCTAATGAGTTTCGTTGAGCACTTCTTGGAGCTGCGCTATCAGCAAATGGGGAATACGTTATATCATCATCAAGTAAACCCGATTCTTCAAAGTTATTGTGCGGAATGCTGATTGATAAGTTTGGTTTTCTTGTTTTGGACGGTGATGGTGGCAGCATTTGATGTGACGTTTTCAAAAGAGGTGAATTTGGATAGTATACACCACTTGATATTCCGGGATCTCCAGAAATAACTGAGCTCCGCTTAAGTGGTTGTTGGGCATCATCATTATCGGGATCTGAATCTGGCGCCGGCTCGTTGGGATCAGTATTTTCATCAGTGACAGATCTTCGAGGGAAATCAGTGTTTATCTGCAAATCTTCATTTACTAAGTAGCTTGTTCTCCGTAACCTTGTATCAAAGGCAATATTACTATCCCTTATTCCCAATTTCTTGTCTTTTTGATACTTCCATCTACATGCATACGCTGCAATTGTTTCATAGACTCTCTTTGTATGCATCTTCTTAACAACTTTGTTAATCAATAACTGACGCTCCAAATAATCAATGAGATTAAAACACTTACCAGTATCAAATGTTGTATAAAGTGGTAGCTGCAAAATAATTCGAGTAAATGATACCCCAGGGTCCTCATTAAGTTCCATGGTCAACAAAGCCTCCTCAACAAACATATCAAATGCTTTCCTTCTCTCTCTGATCTTTGGAATATCCATCTGATTCATTGTCTCATCAATGCAATCAAAATCAACTTTGACGTCATAGGGATCATTTGGATTATTTCTCTTGATCCACTTGCGACAAAGTTCCTTGATTTCCAACTCTCCTCTATACGATCTGAATGAAAGTGTTCCTTCTAATGAGTGAAGAAACTTGGGTAAATCAATTGGCTTTATGTATCCACTACCTTGTGGATCAAATTTTTGCCATGCTCGTTTAAATTTTCTGATTTCTTCACGCTGAATCAATTCACTGTAATCCGTCTTTTGGTTGATGTAATCGAAACTATCCAAGATTAATGATATGAACATATTGAGGAAAATGTACATTGATATCAAATTCCATGCGATGAACAAGATGTATGCGTATTGCTTACTTCCACAATCATTTCGATCAGAACTTCCTTCGGATGTACAAAAAGGCGAAGAAACTGTATAATCCTCCATGATATAATTCCAACCTTCTCCGAAACTGCACCTAAATAAAACAATCAATGTTTTGGGAACTGATCTCAAGTTTAAGTTACCTGTTCCATTAGATCCAAGACGAGTCAACCCAAAAATTTGATTCATGGCAATTGCAAACACTAAAAACACGATAATCCAAGTATACGACAATGAAATCAATGCTGGTAATGAAGCTGATGCAAAACGTAACAATTGACTCAATCGGTTACTTCTTGGAATGATAAATAGCAAAATTGCAACCAAGAATAACTTGTTGAAGTTCATAAATGGAGAATTATCGTTCACAGGAAACGCAATAACTGTTGTCGTAAAAGCTCCAAACGAGACAAACAAGTTGAAGATGTTCCATTTATAATGCAAATATGTTCTCAATCCTTGTGCAATAGCCAACATCACAGCATTCACAAAGAACAACACAGAAGTGATGGTATAAACGATGGTTCTGAAAAGATTGAGACTATCTGAAGATGGAAAACATTCAAGTAACAAGGCTAATGCATGAAATGCCAAAAAACAATTCAAGATTCTGTGCCAAATGGGGTTTCTTTCAACTGTCATTTTATAGCAAAATCTTCTAAAATATGATAACAGATAGTAGTCTTTTCTTTTCGACGGACGAACTTGCACCAATATTTTCTTGATCTGGTACCACGAAATTTGATCTGTTGTCATATATGCCCTTCCAGTTGTTCTTGAATAGTTACTGATGATGACCGAAATGAACAAAGTCAAGATGAAAATCGTACTAATGAAATTGAATAAAACAACAAAGAAACCATTGAATGGTGTGGCATTCTTTTCAGGTACTGTTCCCACTCCTGTACTTTTCATTACGTCTGCTAACAAGTCCGTCCAACCTTCAAATGAAACGATTTCGTATAATGTAGCAAACGATGTTGCGAACCTATTGAATTCCAATTGAGGGTTAGTGTACACATTTGGACTAACAACATTCCAATTAAAGACCTCATTCTTGTATTCATTGATACATTCACTTTCTGGCGATTCCAGATCAATACAATAGCCCAACCGTCCATTGAAGATATTCAATCCCCAAATCGAGAAAGGGAATAACAAACAAAGAGAAATGATTGCCGCGTTGATAATTTTTCCAAATCCTGCAATCATTGTGTTGTGGAAATTGGATTTGGCCGTTTCGCTGATCGTCAAAAGTCTCAATGCTCTCAAAGCTTTTAAACCTCTGACAATTCTCGATAAGTTACCATCGTTCTTAAGGTACGCAATCGATTCAATCCATAACGATATCAAAACAATCAAATCAATTAAATTCCATGATGAACGACAATAAGCATTTGGGGTGAATATGAGTCCATCAGCCAACACTTTGATTAGAAATTCAACTGTGAAAAACAAAGCAAAGACATATTCTGACCAAAAAATCCAGCCTTGGTCATGATTCTTCATTCTGAAAATTGGTGTCATGTAACATGCAAGTACAACCAATGCAACAGTCGCAAGAAATGTGAGCACGACAATACTTTCAGAAACTGGTCTGTATGGTGGGACACCGTCAATTCTTTCTCCATGACTTGATTTCACCATTCTCTGACATAGTCTTCGCAATTTGTGTCTTGGACCAATGATGTAAAACACATAGTTGTACCTTGGGTTTGCCTCTAAGAACTTATTTTGTTGACTCAACAATGCGTTTCTTTCTTTGATGATATTATTTGCGAAACTCGATGGATCAAAATTCTCAAGTTTGAATTTAGTCTTTTTCCTCAGTTTGTTGAAATGGAAAGGGTTGCTAAATGTGTTGATAACTCGTGCAAAATTGACTTCAATCCATCTTTTCCATTTATTCGAAGACAAGGTTTTCATCTCATCGTTTGCATCTTCATCCTCCTCTTCTTCTATTTCAGCATCCAAGTCTCTATTTAAAAAATCTTGCACTGCAGTTCCACTAAGTAGCAAGTTAACCACTGCCTTTTCCAATTCATCCTTGCCTCCCTTTCGTTTGAAAATTTTCGCTTTTACCTTTTTCAACAAACCGGACTCTTCATGTACACTTTGTAACTTGTTTGTCATGACTTCAATGAATTGTAAGAGTTGACGTTTTCTTTTTCCTTCTTCTGAAACTTGCAAAGTATTTGCAATGACAGCAATGAAAATATTCAAGATAACCATATTGGACAAAATAAACCACATTACCAAAAATATCGATCCGAATGATCTTGCCGATGTTGTACCTGCGTATTCTTGCAACGAATACATTACATCAGTCCAATTTTCAGTTGATGTGATTATGTATAACGCAATGAATGAAGCAGGCAAGTTATTCATGGGCCATTCCACATCATCAAGTTCATCATGGGGAATGGTGCCTTCAAAATACCTTGCCAAAATGATACTAACCAAGAACAACAAAATGAAATAGAATAATGCCAAATCGAAAATAATTCGAATGTTTTTCATAATCTTTAACCACAAGTTTCTTGTAATTGAAGTAGCCAACACCACTCTGTAAAATCTCATTAACTGAAACACAGTCAACCAGTAGTACACGTGTCCCATTTTCTCCTTTATAGGGTTTATGATTATAACGAAAGTGACGATTGCCAAGAAGAGGTCAAAGCAGTTTCTTTTGGAAAGGAAAAACAACCGCCATTGAGGGAAATGAAGAAAAAATCTGACAATAATTTCCCCCAAAAGCACACTAGTAAAACTAGCTTCGAAACGATAAAGCAAGTGACGGCGATGGTCAGACATTCTGCTTGAACGAAAACACTGAACAAATAAACTTACTGCAATAAGAATCACGAATAAAAACTCAAATTTGCGGTAGAGCTTAAGGTATTGATTCTTCTTCTCCAATTCTTTAATTCGTTCATTGTAGTGCTTCCCTTCTTCATTGAACTTTCTAAAAAACCTCCATCCTGCTCCTTGTCTCTTTTGTTGTTTAGCTGCTTCCAACCTACTGACATTGAAAGAAGCAACAATCACTGCGATGAAAACATTGAGCAACCATACAGTCATGACAAAGATACCCGCAATAAAGAATATGCATGCAGCCATGTTATCGGTGTCCATAGTTTGATACATAATATCTGTGAAGGTGTTTGCACTCATTATAACGAAAACCATTTCCAAAGATTGCAAGATGTTATCGAAACTAACTGTGCCATTGTAAGGGTTATCGCCGGATATACATTGAGAATATTTGGGGCATCGATATCCTTTTATTACACCTGACGGCTCCCCCTCACGTGTCAAATAAGACCGCTTCAGACCATCTAGGCCAATGAATGAACCACAAAACAGATCAGAATTGACATAAGTGTCGGAAGGGTCATCCGGATTCGTCCATACGCAATGTCTCGTAAGTGATGACTTGAATGATTGAACACCAATTATACCGAAAAACAACCAAAAGAAGGATATGAAGATGGACACATCAATAAGTTGGGGCAATGCAATTTTGCAAGCTGTAAGGATCGTATTGGTACCAGCAGTTAAGTTGCACAATCTCAAAATTCTTAAACAACTTAAAGCTCGGAACAACATGATGTGGTGTTTTGCATCATAGTGATTGATGGACAACAAAAGGGAAATCCAAAAACAAAACAGTGAAATAAAATCAAGTCTTTGCCAACTTTTACGAAGAAATGCCCTCTTCAATTGCGAGTCAAGTTTCTTATGGTCATTGCCTTTGTAAAAAGTATTTGCTGATCTTAGTCTATAGCCCTCTGGAGGTGCTTGTTTCTCCGTCTTTGGTCTAGATGTCGCACCAATTTCGTCATCGTGAAACAGGTTAAACTCGTATTTGTTTTGCAAATTGTAATCCACTGATGTTCGGGAGTCTAGTAACCTCTCAAAAGAGGCGCTTCCATCATCACTTACATCATTATTTCTGTAATTGAGTTGATCGTCACCACTGGAATCATTATGCTCATCTTGCATTTCATGTTTTGTCTTTTCGTCTTTTCTGCCCCCTTTTTTAACCCTGAAAGGATGGATAAAACTTTGCTTGAAAACGTCCATCATTTGATGAATTTGCAAACCAGTATAATCAAAAAGGTCAGGAGGATATTCAACTTCTAATTCTTTAAACATAGCTCGATCATTCACAAGACCGTATGCAATCACCTGTGCAATTATTTCCACAGTGTAGATGACATTGATAACGATTAGCAAATAATCTGCCCAATTGTAGCCCGATTTATAGTATCCCTCCAAATTATGCGGATCCCATTGTCGATAACTCAATAATATTACCTGAAATACTAAGACGAGCAATAAAAACAGAGTTGTCAATTGATTTTGTAGTAACGCATGACATGTTTGTCTTAGTTTCGAAGTGGGCGAAAAGATTCCGAGTGACTTTCCGTACAAAACTTGTTTATGCGATTGAACAGTTCCATTTGTTTGATGCGTTTGGATAGAAGGGGCTTGTTGATTTAGAAAAGAACCTTGAGAACTGACATCCTGCACCAGTGCACTCTGTGCTAAATTCAAATCGCTCGAACTGTGCAAGTAGACCCCTAACCCTTGTGAAAATGTAGTCTCGTTGTATACTGACTCTCCCTTATCAGTGGTAACAGTGAACTCAGGCAAATTTTTTGACTCTTTACCAGGACTGGGACTAAACCTGAAGGATTGTTCTCCAGGCTCCACAAATGATGAATATTCCTTCACCGGGGTCTTTATATGTGAGCTTCCGTGTGATCTTACTTGTGTCAAACCAAGTTGATCTTTGTCAGGCTGATCGTCTCTTTTATCACCTGTACCGGCAACACGATTTGATATCCTTGCAATTGCATCAGTGAATTTTGAAGATGTATGAGCCGGCAGTTCCTTGTGTCCGTGCGGATTAAGAAGACCTGCCTCTAAATAGTCCAAATTGGGCTCCACATCTCGACTAGGTGAGCGCGGTTTTTGTAACGATGAATTGTCATTGTAATCTGCAAATGGCGATGGAGAATGTAATGACGATCTGCTTTCGTCACCAGAATGAGCTTTCTGTAGTAGACTAAGATCTTGAAGTGGTATGTTTGATGTATAGTTGACATTTTCACTCTCATCATCCCCTAATTTGATAGTTGGAAACTTTGGTGGTTCCTCTTTGGTTGGAGTTGCAACAGGAAACCATTTTGCATTTTCATTACTTGTACCCAAGGCAAATTTTAAACCTTCTCTTAGGTCCTTAAGGTCGTTCTCATCTAGTGAACCTTGAATTATTGGTGAATGTTGAAACGAATCACCAAGTAGCTGCCCAGGCTCATCCTGAGGAGTTAGAAACTGATCAGCACGAAATGGATTGTTTGCCGAAAAGGTAGGTCCATGCAGTTTACGACGAGGTAGGAGTGGGCTTGTTTGAAAGGGGTTTTCACTAGATGTAGGTATTTGCTGGCTTCCTCTAGCAGAAGGACTTCTGATGTATGTTTTGTTAGGATCAAAGTCTTCATCATAAGATATGGATTCCTGAGTGCTCTGTGATACAACCAGAGAGTTGTTTTCAAGTGCATTTCCTTCGGAATCGCTCACCTGCAGTATTACAAAGTTAGGAGTATTTGCACTTGTGAATTTCCTATCCATCTAACTTTTATTTAGCAATGTTTAGTTTTAAAATAGGGCATATGTATCCCTTTAATATGTGATGATAGTATTACCAAGATTCGGATGTGGAGGACTTGAAGTCTTTAAATAATGTGTGTAATGAAGGTGGTTATTGTATTCTGTGGAATGAGAGAGATAGCTTGTTGGTACGATTTTCTATTTTATTTTTAGAAATTGTCAACGATTGCAAAACTTTTTAGAACCAGTGTAATCCTGCTTTTGAGGAGTCATACTGGAGTTTATAAGTTTTTGGGATATATAGGGGAATGCCGATGCTAATTGAAGACACTTGTCTGCCTGTTTAGATGTGTCCAACACATCATGCTCTACTGAGAGAGGCGAAGCCAATTTCCATTTTTGTACCCCCGAGACATCGTTTGACGATATGCAGATAGAGACTAGTAGTATACTGTTGGCACTAGTTTTACACACGCCTGATGTAAAGATACAGCTACAACCCTCATTAAGCTGGACATGATTTCGACTAGTATTAATAGGTTTGATTTGTGCTGCTACATCAGTAGCTGATTCATGTCCACGTCTATGAACGTTTACAGGAAACAATCAATGAAACGTTACGAAATTCAACACAACACATTAACGTTTGAGACCTCAATCGAACTCTATAATCGCATGAGCCTCTGTTATTCCCACAAAACTGTATTGAGTAAAGTTGTCATCAGTTGTAACATAATTCGTATTCTTACGTCGCGTCAAGGTTGACATAAATTACGCGACAATGATTTCATAAAATTTTCTTCTCGTACCGGATTCGGATCGCTTCCTCAAGCCAACCCTTAACGACAAGATCAGTTAAATGAACTCAAAGAACACGGGTGTATCTTTTATGAAGTTTTTGCCTCCTCCTATGAACTGCGACAATTGTTTTCAACTGTCATGGCTTTGTTTCAATCTAAGGGGCTTCAATATCTTTTGTTGCTCAAATCGCCTGCTACCCTAAATTTTTGACACGCCACAAATAAAATACTACTGTCTTGAGCCATAACAGTGAGTTTGTTACAAGGAAGGGTCAAGTGTTACAGCTGAGACCAAAACGAAGCCACACTGAACCGTTAGTTCTTAATAGCAATTTATTCTTTCAACTCCGAGTAAGTTATCACAAAATACATTTCGGAATGTTTAAGAACGATTTGAGTGGGCGATTTTGTGTGGCTCTAGATGCACATAGAATAAACCCCCCTCGACACAAATTTAGTGTGGATTTATATTGCTTCTCCGACTATTTAACTCCCACCACACTTTGACAAACTATAAAAGGCCACTCAATTGTCTCAATTGTCACTTTCTCTTTCCTCACATTTTCAATACAATAGACTTCATCACCAAATTAGAGGTATGTGCAATCAATAACCTCTTGTAACACTTATTGCAAAAATACTAACAAATCTATACAGTTACAATATGTCACTTTCCGGAAAAGAATTTAAATTATCCAACGGAAACAAAATTCCAGCTGTTGCATTCGGAACTGGAACCAAATACTTCAAACGTGGTCACGACGAACTTGACAAGCAATTGATTGGTACTTTGGAACTAGCTTTGAAAAGTGGTTTCAGACACATTGACGGTGCTGAAATCTATGGAACCAACAAGGAAATTGGGATTGCTTTAAAGAATGCTGGTTTGAATAGAAATGATGTCTTTATCACTGACAAGTACAATTCTGGTAATCATACTTATGATGGAAAACATTCCAAACACGAAAACCCATACAAGGCATTGAAAGCAGATTTGGAAGATTTGGGATTAGACTATGTCGATTTATACTTGATCCATTTCCCTTATATTTCCGAAAAATCTCACGGATTTGATTTGGTTGAAGCTTGGAGGTACTTGGAAAGAGCCAAGAATGAAGGATTGGCTCGTAACATTGGTGTATCCAATTTCACAATTGAGAATTTGAAATCAATTTTGGATGCAAATACTGATTCTATCCCTGTTGTTAATCAAATTGAGTATAGTGCTTATTTACAAGATCAAACTCCAGGAATTGTTGAGTATTCTCAACAACAAGGCATTCTTGTTGAAGCGTATGGTCCATTGGGTCCAATTACTCAAGGAAAACCAGGTCCTTTGGATAAAGTTTTGTCTAAATTGTCTGAAAAGTACAAGAAGAATGAAGGTCAGATTTTGTTGAGATGGGTTTTGCAAAAAGGCGTTTTGCCCATCACCACCACTTCTAAAGAAGAGAGGATCAACGATGTCTTGGAGATTTTTGATTTCGAGTTGAACAAGGACGATGAGAATGAGATTACTGAAGTGGGTAAAGAAAAGACTGTTAGACAATTTTCAAAGGAGTACTCCAAGTTTGATTAGGCATATACCATTTCCTCTAATACATGGTGCTTGCAGCCGTTAATCAGTACACTTTGTAAGCCATTGTTGGACTAAATCTATGAGCATTGTGTAAGTATTGATTTAATTTATCGGCTTTTGTTCATCTCTCTTGTATGCGCAGTTTCAGGTCCTGATGATGCTGAGTCGGTGACGCTTATAAAAAATCGGAAATTGGCCCCTTCAACAGTAAGACTGATTTGTTTTCAGGTTTAGAATACTTAATTATGGGCACTCGCAAAGAAACAGCCATTCCCATAAGTCATTTGTATAGATTATATTAATTTGATATCAACAACGTACCATCATCTCTTTTAGCTTTGCAATCAGTATGCCCCTCAACCCAACTCCTCCGCAAGTATACTTTCCAAAATGCGACCATCACTCTCAGGGAACTTGTCAAACTCTTGTGTCTGCACGGTTTCCAATATTGACTTGAAATCATCATCACAATTGCATTTAGCGCAGTAGTTCATTTTAGCAAATTCGTTGGCAATTTCTTCTTGATGATTATCCATAAGTTGATTGTTGACTACGACAAGTAACTTTTTGTGATGGCGTAATGTGTCGATTATTGAACCTGTACCTGCGTGTGAAATTACAATGTCTGCTTGTTTGATGTATTCTTGGATTTGAGGTGAAAAGGGAAATGCGGTAATATCAAGATCGCTGTTCGTTAATATCGTTGTATTATCCCTGATGTTATTTTCTACGGTGAATCCAAACTCTTTTACGATGTTGCTCTTTTTCAATTGATCTTGAAAGAACTGACGGCTGATGTGCGACCCTTTTATTTCGTTGCCATATTGAATGAGTAGTTTCGACACGCCCAAATCAACCAATGTTGTAATAAATTTGGCACTGGCTACAATTTCAATTAGCTCTCTAAACGTGACTGTGGCACCAGTGGTCACCAATACTGTTGACATATCTCCCACACTATTAATATCTCGTTCCGGTGCTCGTATAAGTTTTTCGTGAGTTATTATTTTTTTTTCCACACCACAACCCACTATTTGTTTCCATTCATCAGACCACATCATAAGAAATGAAGTTACTATTCTACGGGTTGGTTCCTATCGCCCTCTATGCTGTGTTCAATTACTTGTTCCATACCTGGTTACCAACAAATTACAAATTTGATAAAGTCGTGTTGCAAAATTTAGTACAGGATGTATTAAAAGACCACCCAGATGGAAATGCCACGGCGATAATGATTGATTTAGCACCCAGAATCAAACAAGAATACCCTGATCTTGTCACTGACTTAAACTTTGATGATTGGTTTTACAATAATGCCGGCGGAGCAATGGGTCAAATGACAATTTTGCATGCATCGATATCGGAATACTTGATCTTTTTCGGTACCGCAGTTGGAACAGAGGGGCATACTGGTGTTCATTTCGCTGATGATTATTTTACCATATTAAGTGGTGAACAAAGAGCCGCTTACCCGGGTCGTTTAGAACCAGAAGTTTATAAGCCTGGAGATCAACATCATTTACCTAAAGGTCATGTTAAACAATACGCTATGCCTGGTGGATCATTTGCGTTGGAGTTGGCTCAAGGTTGGATCCCTGCAATGTTACCTTTTGGTCTTTTAGATACTTTAAGTTCGACATTGGATTTCTACACATTCTATTTGACATCTTACTACACTGCTAAAGATATGATTAGAAATTTGTTAAACGGAAAATTTTGAATGGCGCTACCTGAACATTTGCTTTAACTTTTGTTTTGATTGTTTTCCCATTTGTTGCAAAAAGGTAAATATAGAGAGAAAAAGAGAAACGCGATAGAAATTAATTGATATAAACTTTTAAAAAATGTATTAAAGTGTATGTTTTAAATAAAAATCATTTTAAACGACAATGTAGTTGATACAACGTTAGGAACTAAAAATTAACTAATGACTTTTTCAGGGCTTCTACATTCTGTGGCCACCCAATTGTAACAATGATTTGGCCACGCTGAAACTATTAGGTGTACCCAAATTATTATGAAAGGGTGACGATGTTAAAACCGTCTTTTTCTCTCCTCCTTCTTCTTCTTCATCATCTTCAATTTTAGTTTCATCAATATCTTTGGCAATAATCGTTGAGTTGGACTCTTGTTGATCAATCGTACTATTATGAATAGTAGTGTTTTGCAACATTGTCATGTCATTATCTTCATCTATAGTGTCATCTACTGTAGTAGGCATTCTAGAAGCAGCAGTGTCAACGACAGATGGTGCTGCGTTGTTGAATGATTGTTGGAACCTCAATGATCTTGAAAGATTTGCCCGTTTGATTGGCGTTTTCAAGATTTTGTTAATTGGTGGCAATTGGGTTTCTGATTTATGATTTAGTGTTATTGCTGGTAATGCTGTAGTTGGAGGAGGAGCAGGGGCATTGAATAACGAGTTCGTTGAACCGTATATGCTAATGGAAGGACAAAATATATTGAAACTTGACGTGGATTTGGATGCGTTCACGTCTTGCTTTTGACGGATTAATGGTAGTTTCTTTTGGGTGCTGGAATAATGAATGCTAGTTTTCTTTATTTGAAATAATTTTAATTTCTGGTCTCTTTTCTTTGCTTTGTTTTGAGCAACAACTGATAATGATGTAGTAGATGACGATGGGGTTTTCGTCTTGGATTGTAAATTGACATTAATCGATTTGGTGTAGTAAGTCTTGGGTTCTGGTGGTGTGAGTAACGATGACATGGCTCTGGCAGCGTGGATTTCGTAGTTTGGGGATGCAGTAGGTGTTCCTTTCTTTGATGAAGAAGGACTCAATATTGGATTCAAGAAGTTTAACTCGTCAATTTTGGCGTTATCCTTGTGTATTGAAGTAGTGTCTGTTGAAATTGTTTTGTTTTGTTGGACTTTATAAAGAGCAAATTGTAATCTTAACTTCAACTTAGTAGCAGCTAAGCCCGCTTTGTCATTCTTGAATGCAGACGCGGAGGATTTCAAATGCAAAGTAGGCGAAGTATCAGAAGTATTGTATTCAGCAAAACTTGTAGACTTAATCGCCGGTGATCTCTTGCTATAGTACGTGCCTGATTTTTCAATTGAAAACGACTTGGTCACCATGTCAGGAAATCTCCGCTTGTGTTTACTTGGTGTGAGGCTAAGCATAGACTTGAATTCGTCAGTGTTTTGACGAAGTTTGGATCTTTGTTTATTAGCTAATGGTGTTGAGCAGTTCAAGGACTGGTTTGAGTTCAATTGACCATCCCCAATTGTTGACAAGGCCATTCTGTTGGTCACGACCGGCATTATTTCTATTTGTTTTGAGCGTGTCTTTCCAAAAAAAGCGTGTCTTTATTTCACTAATCCTCACGTTGGGTGCCTGTGATCCTGTTGGAACTCAAAACTTGTCAACAGGTGGTATACAAATGGGGGGAGGGGGTTGTTGACTTTTGATGTTGAAAAGAAAATGGTCAACCTTGTTTACCCTTTTTTCACCAATAGTCTGGAAAATAACTGTATATACATACATTACAATTTAAGTTGGTGTGTCTAGGGTTTACTCTCGTTTGTAGATAATTTTGGTGTTTTGTGTCTTTGTTTGGTTACTAAATTGGGAATCTATCAAAACAAACAAACGAAGAAGAGTTAAAAAAAAAAAAGAGACAAACATACACTTTTGATCTACCTTTCTTGTTTAAATGTTTACTGTTTATACGAATGACTTGATAGAGTCAATTGACAAACAAACAACAGACAGTTCAAGAGTTGATGCATCTGGAGTGAGTGCTAGGAGGTAATGTGGTGTAGAAACTGTTTGTATAGTGTTAATATGTTTATGTTTTTTGTATTTGCTTTGTTTCTCCTGAATATGAAAGACTTATATATTTTCAATCGTCTTGTGACCTTGTCAATCACCACCAATAGTAATCACGTAGATCTAAACTACTTCTCGGAAGAGGAGTTAAGACACTTGTACAAATATGCAATTATTACGCAATTACGCATTTTGTAAAAGAAATGCGAGGACAGAACAAAAGAAAAAAAACAGAAACGCGTTGGGTAAATTTTGTGATACAAAAGTTAAGCACCACATACACCAAAGCAGAAAGGACAAAACATATGCAAAACACTTAGCTTATATGGAGATGTAAATCGTCATGCTTTGCCCTGAGCTAGAATAGGTGGGTATCTTTCCTTCCTATTAGGTCTTTGCCTATTGAGGAACAGATTTTGATTTCTAATTGTTTACGTGTCGCGATATTACACTTTTTGTGTTTGGGTAAGTCATCGTTTGTTTGTAACTACTTTTGGAGTGTCAATTATTTTCTTTTGTTTACATTTTCATCAACAAAATTACGACAATTGGAAAGAAAAGTATATATGTTAGATCTAATAATGTAAACACCATTCAAATCCCTTAAAATGCGGCATCATGTCTCTATGCATAGCTTCTTAATAACACTCATTACAGTAGTCTCATGGAACAATTACTTCTACACCACTTCCGTATCTTGAAATCGACGAGAGTAACCTTTTTCAATTTACAAGCATCATGTAGGTGTCGACTACCTTGCAAACCCTTTAAATCTCTATGCAAAGCCATTTTTTCTCGAAATGTCAACTAGTAAAACTATTTCATTTCATCCCCTAGAAAGACGTAGACTGTTTAGCGATATTTCTCAAGCAATCAAGGCAGTGTTTCAGGTAGTTTCACTATTTTCATTAATTTCAAGCAAAATTTTTGAAACACTTCACTCTTTACAAGCGGGACCCTTACAATCAACTTGATATAAACGTGATACACTTATTACGCGAAGGAATAATTCACCTTTCTGTCCTAGCTTGGCACCCGTGACTTCGGTCTTTATACTCCGAGGTCTACACTGAGACGGGTGCCACACTTTAAACGCTTCTATTACACAAAATACAGATTTCAAAGATAAGAGAACAAGAGAACAAAAAAAAAATCAATGATAGGAAAGCAACACACTCCTTTTTTATCTTACGACACACCATACTCATCACAATGCTTAGATCAAAACTATCATCACTTCGCGAATACCTTACTCCAATAAACCACAATTCAAATTTTTTAACTACGGGGGAAATTAGTCCGGAAGAGTTTGTCAAAGCAGGCGATTACCTCGTTTACAAGTTCCCCACATGGCAATGGAGCACTTGTCCCAAAAATCTACAGAAGCTGTTTTTACCTCCTGAGAAGCAGGTTTTGGTCACCAAACATGTACCTAGCCATGTTAGAGCATCAAATTTTGAAGGAGAGTTGGAGGAGGATGACGAAGAGGTAGTTTTAGGTGCTGACAATGATGGCGACGATGACAAGAAAGAAGAGGATGAGGAGTATGGTTTGATCAAGTCTAAGACGACCACTGGGCAATCCAAAGGAAAGACTTCTGAGTCTAACAACAACGAGGAGATTGGAGACATTGATGATATGATAGATAATGACGCGGAAGAAGCCGATGATTTGGATCACGATTTTGATGATTTGGATATAGTTTACGACTCAAACAATAAGCTCAGAAAGTACGACTTGTACATCACGTACTCAACTTCTTATCGTGTGCCTAAGATGTACCTTGTTGGGTTTGATTCTAATGGTATACCGCTCTTGCCCAAACAAATGTATGAGGACATAAATTCAGATTATAAAGACAAAACTGTCACAATTGAGAATCTACCAGTTGCCTCAAACACTACATCTATATCAATACATCCTTGCAAACATTCCTCAGTAATGAAGGTACTCATGAGTCATCAATTGAGGAAGAAGGAGAAGCCAGTGGAGGAGGACTTGCTGAATTTGTCTATTGAAAATATTGAACCAGAAGCCGAGGGGATCAGAGTTGATCAATATTTGGTGGTTTTTCTCAAATTCATTGCTAGTGTCACCCCTGGTATTGAATACGACTACACTATGGATGCTTTGTAAGTGAACTGAATAAGTTTTTCGTATTGAAATATAACTATATTTTGAAAGAATTGAATTCTAAGTACGTAGAAGTATTACTTTTGTATCATCATTTTAATTCGTCATCAGCATATTCAATATGCTCTCTCTCGTTGATGATATTCTTGATACCATTGTTTCCTAATTTTTCCATCATTTCACCAGCATCAAAAGTTTTGGGGACAGTATATTTGAATTTTCTAGCAGGTACACCCTGCTCAAATAATTTATCCAACTCAGCAAATGTTCTGTTCTTGGTCTCTGGTAATTCAAACCAAGTCCATATGGCTGCAAAGATGGCGAATCCTGCCCAAAAGAATCCTGTCTTTGCTTTCCAATTCCACTCGGTGGGATTCAACATATAACTTGAAAGAATACCAACAACAATACCGGATATATTGTAAATCATCCTTGACAACATAACTGTCTTTTGCCTCAATTGTGCTGAAGGCATTTCAGGAATGATACAGTAACACATAGGTCCAACAGTTGCATCATAGACAAAAGTATACACCAACAACATTGATCCAATACCCCAACTTGCACCAGTAGATGAAGAACAACCTAATCCTCCAGTGACTAAAAGGAGAACAGCTTGTGTGCACAATCCACCAAAGAAAATTGGGAATCTACCAAGTTTTTGTGACAAAAACCAAGATCCAAATGTACCGATAATACCAAGGCAGTATTGGATGATTGAGAATGTGAATGCATTGGAAAGATCTAAACCAGCTTGTTCATAAAAGTATGTTGAGTAACCCATCAATGCTGATCCAGTGATGTTTTGAAATAACCAAGTAATTGCTGAAACTCTTGTTCTTCTAAAGTTCTTTCCAGTAAAACATTCTTTGAAAGATGCTCCTTTGTTGGTAGCATCCTCCTCTCTAACAATCAATTGAATTTTGGTTACCATACTTTCAACAACCAAACCCTTTTCTGGCAAATAAGGATTGGTTGTCAACAACCTCATTAACGAATGTTTAGCTTCTTGAAGTCTACCTTTCTTTACCAAGAAATAAGGCGATTCTGGAGCCAAGTAAACACCAACCAAGATTGGAATTGGCCAAACCCATTGAATAGCATAAGCAATACGATAAGCATGAGGATCACTCATATTTGAAATACCTTTAATAACACCAGCAGAAATCAACTGTCCAAACACCCAACATACATTGACATATGTTGTTAGGTACACCCGTAAACTAGCAGGAGCAATTTCAGAAGCGTACGTGACTGTAATTGTTTGATAGGAACCCCAGTTAATACCCAATAAAATATAAGACAAAAGTAATACTTCACGATTAGGAGCAAAGAATTGAATGAAAATCAACCCAATTGAAGTTGCTAATGCTGGCATCAATGTCTTCCTATACCCAATCTTGTCGGCAAATACACCAGCCCACCACAAACCAATCAACTGACCACATTGATAACCCATAGACAAACCAGTTTGCCATCTAGCTGGGATTTGATAATCGTTAATATCAGAATAATAATCCCCAAACTTCTTTCTGAAACCAGGATAAGCATAAAAACTCGTCAACAAATTAGTATCATAACCTTCCATAATCAATGCAGTAGATAAAACCAACGACCAAGCGATAGCCTTTGGAAAAGTCTTGATTCCTTGCTTCAAAGTCATTTGTTTCTCTCTTTGATCATCAGCACGAGCATCTTCTGACATCTCCAAAAACTTGGAAATGTAATCATCAATATCAGCATTAGTTGAAGTAGCGGCAACAGTTGATTTTTCATCAAGTTCACTCGATACCAGAGCGGCACGAATTACTTTGTCATCACCTTTAATCTCGTATACAGCGTCGTCAGAATCATTCATAGTTGGTTTGGGGTTTTTTGGTTTGGTACTATTGAGAAAGTTTCTATCCGTTTCATTTTGAGGAGATTATGCTGTGTATTTATATTCCAATTTTTTGATGTAAAGTAGATTTTTCGCAGCTAAGTGACTCCCCGTAATTAGGATGCTTTTTAATACTAATGCATTATACAAAACCAAAAAAATAAATGTATGACGAAAATATTGCTGTTCAACAAGGTACAAGGAATTACAAAAATTTAGAAAAGGCGGAGAAGAAGCAAGGAGCCGCATAGTTACCAACAAAAGGCTGGACTAATGCAGTGCAGGGTAGAAAAATTTATTAACAGGTACAAGAGAAATTGATTGGTCGATTTCTAGTTTTACCACTGTAGGAAGTGTTAAAATTTAAGCTTTCATGCATTCAGTATATAAACTATTTGCTCCACCCCAAGAACTTTATTTTAGAAAATATGTAATACAGTACTGGAATATCAGACGTATATGTTGAAAAGCTTAAACTTTTGTACATCTTGGCAGATTCGGCTTCATTTCATGAACCCAGAAATTAAAGTTTTGTACTTTTGAAAAGCTCGGAGAATTTCCGTACGTTTGTTTGATTATTTCTTCATTATTGAAAGTACAAAATAAAGACAACGACAATAGAATTTGGTAGGGATACTTGGAGATAACTTTGTTTACCCCACATTTTAATTTTTTGACAAGTGTAATTTCATCGTATTGTTCTCGTGTTTTATTTTTAGTAGCTAGTCTGAACAATTACATGTAAGAGGATTTTGTTTCGTAAAAAAGTTCAGTTTGAGAAAAGTAAATTACGAAGAAAAAAGCCACTTTTTGCACCTTTTTATGAACGTTTTCCACGTCTATTCTTCTCGATACAAACAATTTTGCTTTTTTTTTGGCCGATTATTCTTTTGAAACTTTCAGTCTTCATGTAAAGTTGAGGGAAGAAAATTTCTCAACGTTGGTAATCTTATGCCAGTTTTGTGGCATTGTTTCATACTGCAGTCCAGCTTAAAAACCTATGGGGTTCATTCTCAGAGAAAACTGGAGAAATGGGAGGTCGCGAAAGAACATTTTCGAAATTGGGAATAAATAGCAAAAAGAGAAGAAAGCAAATAAATTAACTTGTAATTAGAAAGAACTGTGTTAAGTTCTTCCGAACGAAAGTTTCATATTGGCAGAAATTATTCTCGCTTTAAAATGAAATGAACACAGACATTAGATACTTTCACCTTGCCGCCCTCAGCAGGTTTACCCCACGTGAAGGTGTAATGAGTTAAATTTCTAGGGAGATACTGTAAATATTATAGATTCCCAACAAAACAAGGCTTCAACTACCGATGTGAACGCGCGGCACAATTCTCGCAAAAACTCAGCAAAATAAAGAGCGATTTTAATGTATTGTGGATCGATCTTTTTGTTGTGATTGTGGGGCGTTTACAAAAAAACACAATGTAATAAAAATACGTCTACTATTATTGCTCTGTTAATGCCAGAGTATGTCTTTATTTGTTACCTTGTTCTAGCAATTATCAATCGGAAGATTCTGTTCCCTTTTACTTTGTTGATTTATATTCTTGTAGACTTTAAGATTTGGGAGGGGAAAGCAAATGAGTGGTAAAAGAAAAGAAATTGTACATAAATTGCTTTTCTTTGTTTTGTAACTACTTTCCTCTTTTTCTCCTCCACACCAAATACTATGTAAAAACAATGTAAAAAGAAATTTAAATTAATCCGAGAAATAACGCGATAATATTCCGAGCATTTAACTTTTCAATAGTGAATCTTATGATTTACGTTCAATAATATCTTGGTAATTTTATTTTAGTTTCTTGTTCTTCCTTCCCCCACCCCCCACATTTAAAAAGCCGCCCACGGAGGAATAGACAATGATGAGATTAGAATTCGAAAACGATAGATACAATGATGGTTTTCTAACTTTAGTTCTTCCAACAAAAGTATAGATATTTAGAATTCTACCTCGACATTCATTTAGATACTCAATACGCCAAAGATTATAAAAGGATACACTATTCAAGACAAGTTTCGATTTTATTTAATTGAGTAGCCTTTTTCGTTCACTAGATTTACTACAATTTACTAAATCACAATATGACTATTGATTACACTTGGTGGAAAGACGCCACAATTTATCAAATTTATCCAGCTACATTTGCTAAAGGGTTAAAAGGAAGATACACTGGGGATGACAAAACATTCGATGGTGCTTGTGGTGACATTCCAGGAATTATCTCCAAATTGGACTACTTGAAGGACTTTGTTGATATTATCTGGCTTAGTCCTCAATATGATTCCCCTCAGGACGATATGGGATACGATATTAGTGACTACCAAAACATCTATCATAGATACGGTACTTTAGAGGATATGCAAAAGTTGATTGATGGTTGTCATGAACGTGGTATGAAGATTGTTGCTGATTTGGTCATCAACCACACCTCTTCCGAACACAAATGGTTCAAAGAATCTAGATCATCATTGGACAATCCTAAGAGAGACTGGTACATCTGGAAGAAACCAAGATACGACGAAAAGGGAAACAGATTACCACCAAATAACTGGTTGTCTTACTTCTCTGGTTCCGCATGGGAATATGATGAAGCTACCGGAGAATACTACTTGAGGTTGTTTGCTAGTACTCAGCCAGACTTGAATTGGGAAAACGAAGAAACTAGAAATGCCATTTATGATACTGCTTTGAAATTCTGGTTTGACCGTGGAATTGATGGATTCAGAATTGATACAGCTGGTATGTATTCAAAAGATCAAAGATTTCTTGACGCACCAGTTGTTTACAAGGACCAATATTACCAACCAAGTGCAAAATACACCAACAATGGACCAAGAATCCACGAGTTCCACAAGGAGATGTTCAAGAAGGTTACCTCCAAGTATGATGCCATGACTGTGGGTGAAGTCGGACATTGCTCCAGGGAGGAAGCATTGAAATATGTCAGTGCTTCTGAAAAGGAAATGAATATGATGTTTTTATTCGATGTTGTTGACGTTGGATCCGATAAAGGGGATAGATTCAGATATCGTGGGTTTGACTTGAAGGATTTTAAACAAGCAGTTCAAAACCAATGTGACTTTACAAATGGGACTGATGCTTGGTCTACCGTGTTTATTGAAAACCACGATCAGCCAAGAAGTATCACTAGGTTTGGTGACAAAAAATATCAAACCAAGAGCGGTAAGTTGTTGGCCCTTTTGCAAACCACTCTAACAGGTACATTGTTCATCTACCAAGGACAAGAAATTGGTATGACCAATTTACCAAGAGACTGGTCAATTGAAGATTACAAAGATATCAATACGATCAACTACTACCATGCTTTCAAAGAGAAATACGGATCAGATCCTGATTTTGCAGAAAAGGAAAAGAAGCTTATGGATGTCATTAACTTGTTGGCTAGAGACAATGCAAGATCACCAATGCAATGGGACGATTCTGAATATGCAGGCTTTTCAGAATATGAACCTTGGACCAGAGTCAACACAAACTACAAAGAGGTCAATGTTGCCAATCAACTCAAAGATCCAAACTCGTTGTTGAACTTTTGGAAGAAGTCGTTGAAGTTGAGAAAGGAATACAAGGATCTTTTAATCTACGGGTCATTCAAGATTTTGGATTTTGATAATGAGCAAGTGTTTACATACGTCAAGAGTTTGCCAAACTCTGATTATCCCAAAGCTTATATTGTCCTCAACTTTTCCAAGGAACCTGCTAAATTCAACAAATTGATTGATGGAGAATACAGGTTAATCAATGCTAACGTTGACAAAGATGATCTTGATGAGGACACATTGACTCCATATGAAGGAAGGGTTTACATTGTTGATTAGATAATAGTTCGAAATTATATAGACTTTTCAGATGTTATAGAATAAATCAATTTGTAGTGTTAGAGAAAAATGTAATGGTTAAAATCATATGGTAGCACAAAATATAAGTCGCAGAAAACCCCAACCGTCAAAAATTTTTCACCAAATAGAATTGTGTTGTACTACATTTTACGAAACAATAACTAACCATGTTGAACCTATTTCTGAACATCTCATTCAAATCAACACTTTTCCAAAAATGCATCAATCCAAATTTACTACAAATCAGAACGAAAATGAAGTCACATAAAGCTATAACGAGCAGGCTAATTAAACGAACATCAGGGTTGAAGAGAAAACATGCTGGATTGAACCATGGTTTAGGCAGGTTTAGTACGCCATCATTGAAACATTTAAGAGGAATGACTACAGTTAAAAAAGAAGGCGGTTATCTAAAGAAAATGTATCCTCATGCTTAATCAAAAAAAGTCTATTTAAAAAACCTGTATATATTTAAATCAATCAGATGATTTAATTTGTTCGTGCTTTATAGTTTCCCATTTGCCTGTTGTAGTGTCTCTTATAAGTTCGGTTGTTGGGAAGTAATGGTAATCCGTTTTCAATGAAATTGCAGCTGGTATATTATCAAATGACACTATTCTGAG
This sequence comes from Candida orthopsilosis Co 90-125, assembly GCF_000315875.1. Taxonomy (NCBI): domain Eukaryota; kingdom Fungi; phylum Ascomycota; class Pichiomycetes; order Serinales; family Debaryomycetaceae; genus Lodderomyces; species Lodderomyces orthopsilosis. The sequence continues at coordinate 2,315,701 of NC_018295.1, forward strand.
TTTAATGTATGTTTTATCAGGAATGGTCTTGACTACATTGATAAATGCCGTCAAATCTTTAGTCTCTTGATCATTCACATGGGTGATGAAACTAACGGGCACGATTCCGTATTGGTGTGCAGGACCACATGAACTTTTATCAGTAACGAAAACCTCTGATGGGATTTTTGTCATTAATTGTCTTACCCCATAATGCGGTTTTTGTAAAAAGGCCCCTGACCAAAATATGACATGTGATGTATCTAATGTGGCTGTTTCTATGGTAGGAACCTTCAAATCCAATTCCTTTTTTTGACGTATAATTTTGAAATTAAGATATTCATTGTGGTACATTGAAGCAAAATCCCTTAAACTTCTAACCAATCTGTCATTTACCGAGAGTATAATATCCCCCACTTTTAAAGGATTGGGTTTGTCTGTCAAGCTTGGTGCAGCAATCCTATCAACGGATAAGAACCTAATCAGATCTTCTGCTCTTTCCTCAAATTTACTAATCCAAGCCTGAGGAACACCACGAGTTCTTCCTTGGAAAACGGTTATGGAGGCAAATTCAGCACTCAACATTCTTAAACCTAATGGTACTTCATTCTTTTTAAGCAGATTGATAACGTCCTTGACATCGGTGACATCCAATCCCATTTTGTATGACACATCATTCGACTCTCCTAAGTAAGACAACCAAAATGCTCGTACAGTTCCATCGTGGTCAACTAGTATACCCGTCCCGCATTCTTGTGTAATCTTACTATCCAATAAGATACATTCCAAGTTTGTACCTCTATAACGTGGAGCCATGGTATTTGCAGTGACATTCAACGAGGAAATCGAGCTGACTTTAACGTCATCTGTAACCAACCTCAAATTGTAATTGTAGCCGACAAAGAAAACATCATCACCTCTCTTCAAAGGAGTATTTGAGAACTTGGGCGTTTGCACATCGGCTAGTATCAAACTTGGATCGTACTTGATAATAGCATAGTTTAGGTGTGGATGCAAAAACACAACCTCTCCAGCAACATCAATCGACTCTGCAAACACAACAAAGATATCGCACATATAATGTGGAACAAATCGCCTTGACGTCAACACGTATCCATTTGCAGCATCAACAACAACACCGTAACATATATCTTTCTTAAATGGGTGTGAATCAACGCCACTAGGACACAATGTTCGTATTTGCACAAATGACCGCACCAACTTGGAGATCTCATCCTTGCTAGGATCATTGAATGGTATATCAACGTATTTGGCATTTTGAGAAGTTGGTACAATTGGTGGTAAAGGCTTGTCTTGTAATGATACGAAATCCCACAACCCTGTTTTGTCATTTCTTGTGGCCATTTTGAATGAAGTATACCAATGTCTGTCTATGTATATAGTTTGAACATACTCGGCATTCATATCAGATACATGACGATAAGTCACCGGTACCCTTGAGCAGTCGGGTAATTGTTTCATCAACTCGACAAATTCATCCAAATTGCCAACATGTTTGTCATCAACCGTCTCCACTAAATATCCAAATGGATCTTGATTTGAAAATTCAAATGAACCGGCTCCATCATTCACATATAAACCTCGGACGGGTAAGCAATAGCATCGAGCAACTTGGTACGAAAGGTCATTGAAGGATGCACCTGAAACCTGTACATATCTGTTTGGTGTTATTGCGTGAAGATCGCCCACTTTGATGCGCTGTTTCATTTCAATCCCGCTTCGTTGCACGACAAATTCCAATTCCTTACCCACATTCTCATCTAGTATTTCATCAACTCTGATAAATGTTGATATATACTCTCCATTTATAGATATCAAAGTGTCCCCTTCCTTAATCAACCCATCAGCAGGACCTTCAGGTAAAACCAACTCTGCCACCAACAACCCTATTTTATCAGGAAATGTCTTTCTAGCAAGCGCTTCGGCCTCTGCCGTCAATCCAAATCTCGAACACTCATTAAATGGTTTTAACTCCCACTCAACTTGTATATCTCCTCTAGTGATTGGTTTGTTGTCCTGTATGCATTGAAGTGCTCTCTTTGGTCTATTTACAGGCAAAAAAAAATCTGTTGATGCTTCAGTGGAGCCTCCAGCTTGCAAAGCAACACATTTGCCATCCTCATTGACTACAGGAGAGCCTGATGATCCTCCTGTTGCTGATGCAGCTGCTTGTATATATTCAGTGTTGAAATCATTATAAGTCAATGCCCCATAGTCGGGGGCGTTCCTGTCTATTCTGGAAATGATACCAGCGAGAATCGAAAGTTTTTCTCCATTGTCATTACCAACGACTCTAATCTCTGTACCGACTTTGGCTAATGTAGGTTCTAAATGAAGTTGAGTTAATTCTAAGTACTTGACTTCCTTTGTATCAAATTGTAGAAACCCAAAATCGTGGATCGGATCTCTATATATTGGTTTAACGTCGACTGATTCATGGTTATCGAACACTACATATCCAGTAAACGGACCTGGTCCAACCACATGCCTATTCGTCAAAATCAAACCTCTTTCAGCATCCACAACAAACCCTGTTGCCTCACTAACAATCGCTGTCTCTGTATCGAATGGCGCAACGTGTGAAAACTGTATAGATACAACCGAGTTCACTACCTTTTTGATAGTCTCTTGCCACTGATTACTATTGGATACTGCGACATCAAACACTGCTGGGCTAGCAGCGTCTGACATATCGGATTCGAAAACGATGTCTTCTTCTTCCACATCAACCACATCTGCGCCGGCTATCGATTCTAGATCTATTTTAGACCTTTTGGCACTTCCGTTTATATGCAAATCACCATCCCTTTTCATACTGTTGGTTGTTGAGTTGTAATATGTGTATATTATAGTCGTTATGCAGAAATTCAAAACAGAGAAATTTTTCAACTTTTATTTTTTTTGCAATCGTGATGATTAACCTTTTTGGGAAGACATAGAGAGATTCAAGAGGAAAAATAGTAAAATAAATCTGTGCATAATAATGTCTATAAATCTCCTATTAACCTCCTCGACCAGGTGGTAAAGTATTCATTTTGAGTGTCAGATTGATACAACACCTCTCCGTGAAGCATAGTGCCAAACCGTTCCATCAAGTCCCAGCCTTCGCCTATCATGCCTATATACTCTTTGTTCAAAGTGTTTTCCATCAAAGCCTCACTGCCATACATGTACTGTTTTTCTATGTCTTGTACCCACGACTCCTCTCTAATCCACTCTTCGACCAAGGTACACCATGATTGTAGGGACGCCTTCAGCAATGCACCTTTTTGATATTGTAAAAGCAAATTCATAAATTCAGATTTTGCTCCCACCTTTTCGTGTAGTAATTTATGATTTATTCGAGTATAGGCTGTGTAAACGATTCCACATGCTAATGACCAATCTGTTTTCTTTGCAAACTTATGCTTGTGCAAATAAAAAGTAGACAACATCCGTATGGTGTATTTGCTAGGAATGTAAAAAGTATTGCAAAATGTAATGAAGTCACTAATCAGTACAACTTTGAAGTCGTATTTGTAAGTCTTCCTTTTAGATGTGCCAGCTTTGCTCACAAATGGGGATTTACTCTCCTTATTTACGGGGCTCTTCTGTTCGAAATTAGCACTGCTGTCTTCTGCAACAGCCGCAGCTTTCAACTTCTTCAATGGAGATCCAGACTGTTTCATATCCAGCTTATTTGGTGTCGAAATTTTCAAAGGACTTGAAGTACGTTTCTTTGGACTGGATGTTGGCGTACTCGCTGCAGACATTTGATTGACCAATTCACGAAAGTCTGTTAATAACCGAGAGACAACCTGAGGCTTTATAGGTATTCGTGTTACATCAGGCGGGGGTAGTTTGAAGATGGTTTGAAATTTTTCAGCAATCACGTAAGTACACAAGTGGTAACGACCAATTTCAGCATTGTTGGGCAAAGTGCTACTTTTCCGTAAGCTTAGATTGTATAATGAGTCAATGTAGGTTGATAACTTGTTCAAGTTTTCACCAGAATAAGATGGAATAATGTCTTTGATCGACTGTTTGATTTGATTTGATGCCATTACACTCTGTGAAGCATGGTAAGGTTACCCTCAAAGTCAGAGTCCTTCACATTTTGACATTTTCGAATCATTGTCGCAAATTGAAATCTTCAGACACAAGGTCTTGGTCATAGAAAATTCCAACCAACCAAATTTTTTTCTTTACTGTTTACTCAGTCAGAAAGAGATTAATCTTACAGTAATCAAATATACATTGTTATTAGTTTGACGTATTCAAATCAGGATATATTTTAAAGCTAAAAGCAAAGAAATAATACCTATAGTGTTCTCATTTAATAAGATCCTACTTTTCACCTTTTCATTATGTTGTCCAGAGTTATTGTCAAGCCAGCTGTATTCACACGCAGCTTTGCATCTACAGCAATAATAAGGAATTCAGAATTAGCTAAACCTACAGACTCTGCCGGTAAAGAAATTGTTTCAGGCGCCCCAAGAGATCTTGTTACAAGCAGGGTTGTTAGGATATATCAAGAAGCCAAGCCAGCTACACAATCGGGTCATCATAATGGCCACAACTGGAAGTTAGATTGGGATGTCTTGGGTAAAGGAAACAGATGGGAAAACGATTTGATTGGTTACCAATCATCTTCTGATTACATGCAAGGAACTATCATGAAATTTGATACTAAAGAAGCTGCAATCAGATTCGCTGAAAACCAAGGATGGGATCATTATGTTCAAGAACCTAAGAAATTACATTTTAGAAAGAAGGAATATGCTGCTAATTTTTACCATTCGCCAGGCCCATTGAAACATATCAGAACTAAATAAATGAGGGATATAGAAGAAATCAACATATTCTTAGTTTAGCACATTACTAGGACTGTAGCCGTCTCTATGTGAGTATTGGCAACCTCATGTACATATTCAAACAATTCTACAAGTCTCTACAACCCACACATATCTTTCCAGTTGATAAAAGAAATGCGCGATCATCGACAAATGCGTCTAAACGTAGTAAAAAAATAAAAAAATAGAAAAACAAAAATGTAAGTTGAGATAAACAGAAAGAGAGCCCCAAAAGTTTAACTTCACCTACAGCAATCACGGTTCTTTTGTTCATTGCTGATTGTGTGTTGTTGTACATATCTTAACTAAAGAGAGTATTTGGGATACTATTGACTATACTTTGGCATTGTTTACAAGAAAGTTCAGATCTAGTGAAGTCGGACTCAAAAGGCAATTGTGGGATTGCGAGAGAACATGTCTTACGGAGGTGGATACTACGGGCATAGGCATGGACAACGAAGAGAAAGATATGAATCATATAGACCAGACCGTTCAAATGCTACTTTTCAGCACGGATACCAAGATACTACCTCGCTGCCTTCAGTCAATGATCAAAGACAATTACACACCGATGATGAGAAATACAATCACCATCACGAGAGGAACGATTATTCTAAACTTCCTCGAGGCCGACTGTCACGATGGGACTCTACTGAAAACTCGGGTAGAAATACACCCGCATCTGATAGCGCTGATAGAACCCAGGCAGAGGATTATTCTGGCACCGACATGAGAACGGGTGTCAACCGGAAAGACTTTGAATATACTAGACTCGCCCATCATAGTGAACTTACAAAACATTTTGCCTCCCCAAAGAAATCAGAGAGTGCTAAAAACTATAAAGTGATGTATGACCCCGAGCTAGACCCGAGCCTTTCAAAGAGTGAAATCAAAGCAAAGTCTAAAAAGGTACGATTCAATGGAGAAGGTGTTGTCATACCGCAGGATCCACGACTACTGAACTTGAACAATTATCTACAAAAGCCTAATAAAAAGTCATCCAAATTTCCCTTCAAGCAGCTACCTCAGGCAAAGTTTATTTTCGATCTGGACTCGCTTGGTGATGCACCACGCACCACTTTGGTAATTTGGGATCTACCAATAAGTGTTAATGAAACGTATTTGAGAAACTTTCTTGCTAGCTTTGAGTCAAAAATTGAAAACCTCAAGACTATTGACGATCCGAAGTACGGGGTTCCATTAGGTGTCGCCACTTTTAGGTATCAGGGAAGTGTTGAAAAGTCAAATTTTTTGGCAGAGAAATTTATACAAACCGTGAAGCGTAACTCTATTGAAATTGAAGGCAATATTTTGAAGATAGCCTTAAATGATAACCAGGATAACCTTTTGAACCTGAAAATCAATCTTGCAAGAGGTAAGCTTATTCAACAACAAAAGAAGAGAGAGGAAGAAGAGGAAAAGCGTAGATTATCACATCTTGAAGAACAGAAAAAGTTGGAAGAGCAGAAACTTGCAGAGGAGCAAAAGAGACAGGAAGAGGAGAGAAAGAAAGAAGAAGCCGAAAAATTACACAGAAAGGAACTTGGAATTTCTACACAGGGAAATGGTGCTTCCAAATATAAATCTAATACCACTATTTTGTCCACGAAACATGGCAACAAAGTTGTGGAGGGCATTTTCTTGCCAGATGATTTAGCAAAGTATGTGAAAAGTAGACCGTATCTACTAATCCATGATAAATACGTTTCTACAAAGACAACATCATCACATGATATAAAACGAGTGTTGAAAAAATATGACTGGACTCGAGTGTTATCTGACAAAACGGGGTTTTATGTTGTTTTCAACTCATTGAAAGAATGTGAGAGGTGTTTTCGTAATGAAGATTGTCGACGGTTTTTTGAGTTCAGATTGGTTATGGAAATGGCCATACCTGAAAATTATCAGGAAACTGAAAAGGAAAACGATTTAAGCAACAGTGTTGTAAACGAAGCTGCGAACATGTTGATAAAGGAATTTGAAACCTTTTTGGTCAAAGATATCAGAGAAAGAATAATAGCGCCACAAATTTTGAACCTCCTAGATCATGATCATTACCCCGTGTTGGTTGAAGAACTTAAGGTGAAGGAGAAAGAGCAAGCATCTAAATCAAAGCTGATAGTTTCAAACATTGACTTGAAACAAAATGCCATGACCATTTTAGAACAACAAAAGAGGGACTTGCAAGAAAAGATCCCCTATTTCAAAAAGGCGGAGGAGAGACTCAAGAATAGTCGAAGAAACAGTAAGCGTCCCATTATACCTATGCTGCATGCATTGAATCTTGATGAGGATGAGGATAATGATAATGATGATCTTTTTGAATCCGCTAGTGGTTCAATGACACCCTTGGCCGAACCACTCAAACGAGTACGAAGCTCAACTGCGACTAGCATTGCTGATGACTCCGAACTCGATGAACCTGCTGTTAAGAAACATAAATCGAAGCTACAAGAATCATATGAAATCATTTCTTCTGGAGATGAACTGGTGGAAGATGAAGAGGAACCAGAAGTTGGTGCAGGTGAAGAAAGTGAACCTGAGTTACCTGTCGATATTGCCGATTCTAAATATGGACCTACCGAGGGTAAACCAACGACTGTGTATCCTGTCTCCTCGACCTCCACTATTGCTAACTTGAAGACTCTTCAAGAACATATAATGGATATTGAGGACTTAAATTTGGCGAGCTCGATTTTATTTGATGTCAAGGAAGCGGACATGCCACATATAGACTACTGGGCATGGGAACAAAACTCTAACGGAACAGCCTCCCTCGAGGTTGATGAACATGAAGATCCATTGGAGGAATTACCCTCGAGGCTTGACTCGACTACTGGCTCATTCAAGAGCGATGGGTTCAAAAAGATTCCCGAAATTGACAAAGTTGAGTACTTACCTCACCGCAAGAAAGCAAATAAGCCAATCAAAACCGTTCAGTATGAAGAGGATGATGACGAGAAACCCACAGATAACAGTAACGTGTTGCAAAGTTCTAGAGTCAATAGAGCCAACAATAGAAGGTTTGCCGCGGATATTACCGCTCAAATTGGCTCTGAATCGGAAGTCATGTCGTTGAATGCACTCACCAAGCGTAAAAAGCCCGTCACTTTTGCGAGATCAACGATTCACAACTGGGGTCTTTATGCTATGGAACCTATTGCGGCAAAGGAAATGATTATCGAGTATGTAGGGGAGAGAATCAGACAACAAGTAGCCGAGCATCGAGAAAAGAGTTATTTGCGAACGGGTATTGGATCTTCTTATTTATTCAGAATTGATGAGAATACAGTTATTGATGCAACAAAAAAGGGAGGCATTGCTCGATTTATAAACCATTGTTGTAATCCAAGCTGTACGGCTAAAATCATTAAAGTGGAGGGTAAAAAGCGAATTGTCATTTATGCTCTCAGAGACATCGAAGCAAACGAAGAACTTACTTACGATTATAAATTTGAAAGGGAAACTAACGATGAAGAGCGTATTCGTTGTTTGTGTGGTGCTCCTGGTTGCAAAGGATATCTTAATTGATTCTGAGTGAATGGATGTAATATTCTGTGTAATGCAGTACTATATTTTTTTCGCAATCATACTGTAATTAACAACCCTGTGTGTCTCACTGTAGTATTTGGCTACTTATGAAAACATGGCTTGCTCGTTATTTATCCAAAAGAATTCGATATATAAATAACATCATGTAAATTACTTATTTGGGAAGGTGCACGTGATATATACTAAATAGAGTAGATAAAAAAACAAACAAAAACTCAATTGGGAATGAATGTAAATAAACGCAAAACATCGCATCCAAACATCAATACTAAACCCGAAAGATCTTCTCAAAACTATTGAATTTGTGGATAAACCACAAACGGTCTATATATACATATATAGAGAATCATAATTACGAATTGTATATAGCATTCCCACATATTTTGCATCGTCAAACCATTTTTGAATCGAAAGAGTGTTTAATTTGACTGACTTAGTTGAAGATTATCATTAGAACCAGACTGGAGCTGAAGCATCGAATACAATATTGAATAACTGTATCAACCATCACATCAACTAGCATCACATATAATAGTTCATCACACGATCTCAATACACAGTCCCATTTCATAGACGCCACTGTATTGCATTTAATCCACTAGAAACGAAGTTTACACTGTCTCATCTTTCTCATCGAAATGTCCGCGCTTCGCTCACAACCATTGCAACCATTAAATGGCGGTCAATTGAATGTCAGGTCTAACAACATTACACCAATCAAAGGTGCTAGACGAACACAAGAAGTCAAACCTGAACAACGACAACAAACAAAGAAGAAAAAAGAGAAATTATCGGCATTATGTAAGACCCCTCCTTCCATTGTTAGAACCAGAAATGGTAGAGATTATCGTCGTGGAAATTTCTTAGGTGAAGGTGGTTTTGCTCGTTGTTTTCAAATGAAAGATGCTTCAGGCCAAATTTATGCGGCTAAAACTGTTGCCAAAGCTTCTATAAAAAATGAAAAAACAAAGACTAAACTTTTGTCAGAAATTAAGATTCACAAGTCGTTGAAACATCCAAATATTGTCAATTTTGTTGATTGTTTTGAAGATGATGTCAATGTATATATTCTTCTCGAAATATGTCCAAATCAATCCTTGATGGAGCTTTTAAAGAACAGGAAAAGGGTATCGGAACCAGAAGTCAGATTGTTTATGGTTCAGGTAGTTGGTGCAATCAAATACTTGCATTCGAGAAGGGTTATTCATAGAGACTTGAAGTTGGGTAATATTTTCTTTGATCCTGAGATGAACTTGAAGATTGGTGACTTTGGATTAGCATCTGTATTACCTTCAACTGATTCAAAGAAATATACCGTGTGTGGTACTCCAAATTACATTGCACCTGAGGTCTTGGGAGGTAAGAACACTGGCCACAGTTTTGAGGTAGATATTTGGGCAATTGGAATTATGATGTATGCTTTACTAGTGGGTAAACCTCCCTTCCAAGCTAAAGATGTGAATGTAATCTATGAAAGAATCAAAAAGACAGAGTATTACTTCCCTGATGATAAACCCATCTCGGAATCGGCCAAAATTTTGATCAAAGATTTGTTGAGCTTGAATCCATTGAACAGACCCACTATTGATGAGATCTTGAGTTATGAATGGTTTAAGGGTTCCTTCCCTGACAAAACTCGCGATACTAGTTTAAGTGAAACCCCTCTAGGACTTGATCAAATTTCCAGAGTCCAGTCTGGCAAGAATTTCAAACATGCCAAGGATATGGCTGGTATCTACACACCAAAGAGTAAAGATCCGGTGGAGATTTTAAGGTCAGATTTACACTCTGAACAACCACGGGCTTTGCTCCCGGAGTCATTATCACCAAATGATACCAAAAACAAATATCGTGAAGTCAATCCAGAACAAATTGGAAGACCAAGGCGTGTCAATTTTAATTCACATTTCTCCACAACTATTAAGCGTCTTAATCAAACTTGTTTTGAAACTTATCAAAATATTAGAAGATTGGAACATTCGAGACACGAAAATATCGACCAATTTGAACTTCCTGTATGTGAAAACCCCTCCTTAATCAGCAAGTGGGTTGACTATTCGAACAAATATGGTTTCTCCTATCAATTGAACAATGATGATATCGGGGTTTTGTTTAATGATGAAAACACCTTGTTGAAGCTTCATAATTCCAACAAGTTTTTGGAATTGATTTATCATGATGGTGAAGGATGGACATGTATCGAAAACTCCTTGAGTCACCCTCCAGCACAAGCGAAAAGACAATTGGAAATTGTTGACTTTTTCGCTAAATACATGAATAGCAATTTGTCAAAAGTGAGTGACAATGAAGAAAGGAAAGAGGTTGTTTTTTTGAGGCGCTATAGCAGAACTCCCGAATACATTATGTTTGAAATGACAAATGGAAACTTTCAATTCAACTTTAAGGATCATCATAAAATTTGCATATCGAAAGCAGGGTTGGCCATAACACACATCTCACCGAACCGTTTAACACAAACACATCCATTGATTTGCGTTCTCCAAAATGGCAATTTCCCAATCGAGTCGGTTCCAGAGTGCTTACAAAAAATTGCCATCATTAAAGATGCAATAAAGAGAAGGGCATTCAAAGAGGAATAGATTCCCAAAAAACTTGCCTCACCCGGTGTATATTTGTTAGTTTCGTCGACTATTGCTTTCCTGCATTTCGTTGTATTATTAATTCATTTTAGATTCTATCCAATTAAAGAGCTATACACATGCATTATCTGCTCAAACATTATACTAGCATAAATAAAAGTTACTCATTTCATAGAAGCCACTTTCGTAATAACTAATGCACCCACCTAAGAACTGAATCTATCTCCAATAGAAGTTGTAGTCATTGGTATATTGTAGTGTGTGCAGAAACAAAGCTTGTTAAGTACAAACTTGAGTCTACTGATCAACAAATGTCCCATACGGTTCATCTCCTCAGAACTCATCCTCATTGTGCGTCATCAAACCCTTCAATGCCCATTCTTTTTGGAATTTGTTCAGGATGTCTCGCAACTCAGCAATGAGAGCATTACATGCATTTTTTAGAGCTTCCTTTGGAGAGTAGTTATCTTCAGTCTGGATTCTCAAAACAAAGTTTGCAAACAAAGGATGCTCGACTTTATAAGCAGCAAAAATAACACGATCGTCCTTGAGAAGCTGGGCCCTTAATAGATTAGCTAACGTGTGGTCCTCTCTTTCGATCTTCACAATGGCTGCATTAGGTACCTTTGAGTCAGGTGTAATTTTTATCCTAAAGTGAGTTAGTATATCGCGTAAGCATTGTCATAAGGTGTGTGTGTGTATCTTACTTTTCAACTCCATCTGGTAATATAAATAATTCAAATCTGTCTGGGGCATTCATGACGTTAACTGGTGACTAATTGCTGGATGGAATATGCTGTGATGTCAGTCTGTTTAATTTTTTGCCTGTGTTCAAAAAGAGTCGTGTGGTGAACCAATTTGAGATGGCGTGGTATCTTGGTCAAAAGAACTTGTAGGATGCTCCCTGGTATGTAAGAAGTAGACGGGAGCAATCAGAATCTACCTCATTTTGAATTGGAGTCTAACGTCCACCGAAATTCAGTCGTTTCTGGGTGTTCTTGCTTGTCGACACAAAACGTATGCACGCAACTGAATTTCTGCTTCTCTCACCAAGAATATCTCGGGAAGTTTTCGGTAACTTCAATGGGAGTCTAGAAGCTATTAGTTTGACGAAATATGCTTAAACCACTTCTAGTACTACTCTATTGCGTTATAAATTCCTTTACCGGTTATTTGTCTGAGCTCCTGTGTCATCCTGCATATAAACTCGAAATCCATTTCTCCTTCGAAAACGAGTCGCACGCAGTTTTTCATATTTTGATGAAGAGAGAGAAAAATACCAATAGACATAATTCAAAAATATTACCGACATCTGAGTGAACAAGCCTAAAGCTTTCTTTAATCGTTAAGCGACAATCCTATTGTGACAAGTGTAAATTTCCTAAGGAGAGTTGTTTGTGTACTTTAAAAGAACTATACATTGAAGTTTAAAGTTTGATCCTCGATAATTTCAATTTTTGTTTGACAACACAACTTCAAAGATCAACAACAAACCCGCCACATTGGATAAATAACCCAACAATCTTAGTATTTGAAATCACGATGTCCAATCAGCAGGATTCTTGGTCTGCACAGCAACGTCCGATTGGACAGCAATTCAAGTATGTTTACATTATGAAAACTTTTGCGATGTTCCCTCATACTAACCACACTATAGCCGCCAACACCCACCAGTTCTTCCACCCCCGGCCACTTTAGAACAAGGTATGTTCCTTTTCTTTGGTCATTCAGACTTACCTGAAAAATACTAACAACTCGTAGGAGGTCAACAATTTTATCCATTACCCAGTTTGCCTAGTCTTGGAAATGGAAGTGGCCACCCCCAACATGGACATCAATTCACAATCCCATCCATCAATCCTATCAATGATACAGCCCAACTCGGACAGGTACGTACATTCAAAAAACTCGGCATTCGAAATCTTACATACTAATTACTTTTTTAGGTTTCTGACCATTCGAGACAAAGTACTGATATCAGAAGGCCATCTGGAGTTGGAGTTGGAGTTGGATTTGGCACCCCTGGAAGTGCCCCATTACCACCACCTGCATCTCTAGCCAACTTGAATTCGGAGGGAGGGGTACTTATCAATAACGATATTGGCACATCTCAGCAACATATTCACCACGCGCAACAACAACCACAACAGCAGCAGCAACAGCAACAGCAGCAGCAGCAGCAACAGCAGCAGCAGCAGCAACAGCAACTGATTCCTCCCCAACACCAACTTCAGCAACAGAACCCATCAAATACGACACAACTTCAACAACATTCTCCGTTGGGAAGTAATTCGACAGCCGTTTCTGGGCTTCCGAACAGATCATCTACAAGCAATGTTTACAGACCATTGAATGTGAAGGATGCTTTATCGTATTTAGACCAGGTCAAGATCCAGTTCTATAATCAGGCTGAGGTCTACAACAACTTTCTTGACATTATGAAAGATTTCAAATCACAAAGCATTGATACCCCTGGTGTTATCGATAGAGTGTCAACTTTGTTTAAGGGTCATCCAAATTTAATTCAAGGCTTTAATACATTTTTACCTCCTGGGTATAAAATTGAGTGTTCCATGGACCCATCAGATCCAAATCCTATTCGCGTGACCACTCCTACTGGAACCACCACACGGCCGAATATTGCGGTCACAGCCTACAATCAAGGTTGGAAAAACGATGAAGCCTCCGCTGTGGCCGCTGCAGCCCAACAACAACAACAACAGCATCAACAACAACAAATCGACGATTCCGCCAATCAAGCAAATGGATCTGGGCAAATAGATTTCAACCATGCAATCTCTTATGTTAACAAAATCAAGACCAGATTTGCTAATCAACCTGATATTTATAAGCATTTTCTTGAAATATTGCAAACATATCAAAGGGAACAAAAGCCTATTGCAGAAGTTTATGAGCAGGTTACAGAATTGTTTTCAAATTGCCCTGACCTCTTGGACGATTTCAAGCAATTCTTACCTGATACCAGTAATCAGGGCTATGCCCAACAACAAGTGCAGGAAAAACACTTTGTTGGCAACGGAAATCAATTACCCCCAGTGGGAAACTTTGGACCTATTGGACCCAGCCCATCTCATTCTCCATACGGACAACAAAATCAGCGTTTGCAAGGAGTTCCAGGTACAGCCCATGACCACCAAAAGGGCGTTTTCGAGACCGCTCAGGGTATACAAAACTTTTCACGGAAAAAGTCTGTGACAGAGGTTGAGGCTGAGAATTATAGCCAAGAAGTTCAGTACTCTGGTGTTCGCTCTGGTTTAGTTGATCCCAGACAAAACAAAGTTGCTGCTCGTGCTGGTATCATCCCAGGTCAAATAGTTGCCACTCCACCTGTCAATCCAACATTGATTCCTGGTATTCCTGAGCCTGTTCCACCTCCAGGAACTGCCAAATCTTCTTCGCTTTCGGAAGAAATCAGCTTTTTTGATAAAATCAAGCGTGCGTTGGGTAACAAGCAAACTTATAGCGAGTTTTTAAAACTTTTGAATTTATTTACACAAGATATCATTGACAAGGAAACTTTGGTTGAGCGTGTTGATGCATTTTTAGGTGACTCCAATGCAGATTTATTTGAGTGGTTCAAATTGTTTGTCGGTTATGAAGATAAACCACAGAATTTGGAGAATATTACGTTCAAAAAACACGCCTTGGAGCTCTCATTGTGTAAGGCTTACGGCCCCTCTTACAGACAGCTTCCTAAAGCCGAGACTTTCATGCCTTGTTCAGGACGTGATGAGATGTGTTGGGAAGTATTGAATGATGAATGGGTTGGTCATCCTACCTGGGCTTCTGAAGATTCTGGTTTTATTGCTCATCGTAAAAATCAATATGAAGAGATTTTGTTTAAAATTGAGGAGGAAAGACTTGAATTCGATTACTATATGGAATCAAATTTGCGAACCATCCAGATATTGGAAACCATTGCAAACAGGATTGCCAATATGACTCCCGAACAGAAGGCAAACTTCAAGTTACCTCCTGGCTTGGGTCACAATTCGACTACAATTTACAAAAAGGTGATCAGAAAAATTTACGACAAAGACCGTGGGTTTGAGGTGATTGATGCATTGCATGAAAATCCAGCTATTGCAGTCCCTATTGTGTTGAAAAGGTTAAAACAAAAGGATGAGGAGTGGAAGCGTGCACAGAGAGAGTGGAATAAGGTCTGGAGAGAAATGGAGCAAAAAGTCTTTTACAAATCCTTGGATCACTTAGGTTTGACATTCAAACAGGCCGATAAGAAGCTACTCACAGCTAAGCAGTTGGTAAGTGAAATTAGTACCGTCAAGGTGGAGCAACAAAACAAAAGGCTTCATCCACTCACCCCTAAACCACAGGAACAATTAAATTACGAGTTTGGTGATAACGACGTCTTATTTGATATTTTGAAACTCGCAAACGTTTTTATAAACCGTTCATCAACGTACTCAGCCTATGATAGGAGAAAATTGACTCAGTTCTTTAAATTTTTTATTTCTTTGTTTTTCGGAATCCCCACAGAGACTGTTGATGATGCTTTGACAAAGAGGGGTGGTGTTGAAAGTAACGAAGAAAATGATGAAGAGGAGCCCGCTAGTGTACAGAATAATGTTTCCGAGTCTTCAAAGAAAAGAGGCCGCGAGTCGGACTTGTTGAAGGATGTGTTGAAAAAGGCTTCTAAATCCAAAAAGGACGACCGAGCGGATTCTCCAGGTCCACAGTCCTTGGAAAATATTGCGCAGGAATTGAACGATGAGCTTGAAAGATCAAGTGAATTGTGGGTCAAATCGGCCAACACCAAGTATTCTCAAGCTGAAGAGGCAACTTCCCAAACTAAGCGTAGCAAATTTAACTTGTTCTGCAATACCACGATTTACGTGTTTTTCCGCCATTTGAGAACATTGTACGAAAGGCTATTGGAGATAAAGAATATGAATGAGGCTGTTGGAAAGGATATTAGAAACCGCAAGTATCCACAATTTGCAAAAGATTTGAATCTTGTTTCACATCAGTTGGAAGATATGGGAGTAAACATTGTCGGTACAAAGGACTGTTATCAGCAAGTTCTAAGTTTGGCTAGTAGGTTAATCGAGGGTGATATTGAACACCAATGGTTTGAGGAGAGCTTGCGTCAGGGGTACAAGAACAAGGCCTACAAGATGTATACCGTTGACAAGGTTATCCAAGCTTTGGTAAAGCACATGCACACCATGGTCACGGAAACAAAAACTTCGGAAATCATAGTCCTATTTGAAAACGATCGTACCAAACCTACTTCAAGTGCAAAGGAACAGATTCTTTATCGTATTCAGGTTCGCAGTTTAATGTCTTCTGATGAAAACATGTTCAAGATCACTTACAATGAGGATACACACAGGGTCAACATTCAATTTATTAGTTTAGATGATCTCACTTTGAACGATCAAGTCAGCACTGAAGAACAATACAACTACTATGTAACCAGCTACATCATGTCACACCCTACAGAGGGTGTCCCTGCATCGAAATTGAATATGCCATTCCTAAAACCATTCATAGAGCTGGTTGATGAAGATGATGTCGAAGGTCGTGTTGCTTCTGAGTTGAAGGTTTCAATCTGTGAAAACTCGTACCGTTTATACTTTGAAGCTGGATCACACGACGAATTTGTCTCCAATAGTGTCTACAAAAAGCCGGTAGAAGAGGCTGCTAATAGTGATGACAAGGTGACATCCTTGAAAGCTTTAGTGGATGGTGAATACGGCTGGGAATCAACCCTAGAAGAAAACGAAGATGAAGCTGCTGCAGATGACGCTACCCGAGTATTGTTTGAAGAGGGAGGTAAAAATTATAAGAATTATTTGAAGGAGTTGAGTCTGAAAGCTACTGCTGACACAGAAGCTGTTGAAAAAGAAGATGGTGGAGATGCCAAGGAAACCAACGATGAACCAAATAAAAAAGAGGACGAGCCTGTCGATGAGAAGAAAGATGAAGGAGAAGCCAAAGAAGAAGCTGTAAATTAGTTAAAATATTTCTTATAAGTTGTTCTATTAGTATTTTTAAAGTTTTAATACATTTTCGTAATCTACGTATTTGTTACTTATACAATCTTCTTTCTGCAGCTATTCTCGCCATTCTTTCGGTTGCAAGACTGTATGCCAATTTTGCGCGTTGATTCAACCTCGTGCGAACAAAGTCCTTTTGGCCACGAGCAAAAAGAATTCGAAGAATAATATCCTCTTTCAACACCATATTAGCATCTGGGTCAGTCTTGGCAACCTTCTTCTCCTTGGCAGCAATAGCTCTATTTTTGGCAGTAGCACTGGCGTACATTGTTTTACTCCTGCTAAGGGTCACACCTCTCTTGATTGAAGTGATAGGACCCTCAAAGCTCAATTGGTTCCGATTGGTAAGCATTTGTACATACCCAGGGGATAGAATCTCCACCTCCTCAACCAAATCATCCTCTGACTGATCATAATACGCTGGTATCAACAACAAAGACTGATACTTTTCCGTTTTCAAGTCTTCTAATGGTGGGCCATTTCCTTCATTGTGGAAAAATTCCGTTAATAAATCTAACCAACGTAGAACAGTTTCAATCTCTACTACACTTAAAGGGCTATCGAAACCAAACATTGCTTTCGTTGAGATCGAAACGTTCGCAAATTTGGACGATACTGCCAGCCAGCTACTCGAATCAGCATCCACTTTTGCTTTTGATAATTTGGGTAATAACAATTCATCGGCACATTTGATAACCACATTCCAGGTTGCTAGCATCACTTCCAAGAAAAGATCATCTCTTAAATACGTCTTGAGAGTACTCAAGTTCAAATTCAAGTAATCACATAGATTTTCTATCGATGCTTCAAATTCCACTGTTGACGGTTGTCCCTTGGCACAAACAGCTTTCAAATTGGCCTTGGAGAAACACTCCTCAATAAACTCCAGAAATTTTTCAACCATTGATTTGATGGATTTCTCTTGGGATCTTTTTAATGCCCTATAGGCTCTGCCCATAACAAACATTGCATCCAAAGTCTCACTTTCAACGGCAACCTCTATAACTAACTTACCCAGGATATCAAGATCCAATGTTAGCTCCTCTGGGAAGCCGTTATGCTTAAATTTTTTAGGGTTAAGTTCGTAAAAAGCTTTACCGCATATTTGATGCTGTCCCATACTTTCACTCCAAACAACAGCAGACAACTCTAATGAAGTATTTGCTGGTATCGTTATTTCAAACTCTTCATCCCACTCTGGATCCGATGTGTGTCTTAAGATTCTGGTTTTGCCTATAGACTTCTTGCTACTAAGATCAACAAGTTGAACATAAGGGTTTGTCCGTCCAAACGCGGAATCTTTTGACAATATGATATTTTCTGCTTTGATCACTCTTACTGTAAACACATGGCTTAGGAATTGTTTTTGTGCATTGGGTTCATATGTTGATAATGACTTGGATATGGACTCAGGGTCCAACCACTCTTCGAGCCTTGCTAAGCTATCAATCATCGCAGCAATGTTGTTGAGAGCTATGCACGTTTCGGCTTCAAAATTATATACCACCGCAGGTTCTGCTCTGTTAAAATTTTGTATACTGCTGACCACGTTTTTGACTTCATTAAGCCAGTTCTTTCTTGCCTCGGGCAATTCTTCGGTTTCGTCTTTGGCCGTTGTTAGTTCGCGGTTGATTTTGGTTGTGATTTGTTCGGAATAAAACAAAGCACAATTGGAAATACTCCGTAATAATTTGGTATATATTTGCAGGGCCTGGCGCTCATCTTGCCAGCCTTGTTTATTCAAAATAGTCAAGTATTGTCGAATAATTGCGAATATATCCAATACAGCTCGGCTATTGCGTTTACTGCTTTCCTCGAAACTGATTGGCTCGTAATCGTCTTTTTTCAAAGCCTCATTGACAATGTCCTTGAGTTTCTCCTCTGATTCATCCGCCCAAGCGTTCAAAAACGGGAAAAAGAATGCCTCCAAATCGAATTGAAACTTGGGATCTCGAGGGGTGACCTGGTAGTATATATCCCTCACTTCCCTTAGCAGTTGGTATACTTCCAAAGCATCGCTCACTGGTATAGTCTCATTCCTCCTTTTGCATGAACTCTGAATGTGGTTCAAAATCATTTTGGCGTCGCTAGCAAACATTCCCGTTGTAATTGATGCAACTGTCTTTGCAACATGTAGGAACCCCAAAAATGGATTCTTGTACTTCTTCTGAAGATTTTTAATATCGCCAACAAGCTTATCACAAATATCTAGTAAATGTAGCACGTTCAATGTCTCGTCACGCGGTAAATTTTCCAAGTATTCCTCGTATCTTCTTCCAGCTATTCTCAAAAGGGCTTTGGTCAATCTTTTTTCCCATTTTTGGGGCAACCCTGACTTTTCGATACGATAAAACCAGGAGTCAGTTTCTATATTAGCTGCAAGGAATTCGAGATATGGCCCAAATTTCGGCTTATCGTTTACATTGAAAAGTTTGGTGAAACAGTACCTCAAGGAACAAAAAATGTCATTGTATGTAACTGTCAAATTTTCGACCCATAGTTCCTGATCTGTTAAACTCCAGTAATCTTTCTCTTGCCAATTCAAGCCACCATCCGCAACTACCTTTTTAAGAGTAGCGAAAAGATCTTGACAAGCACTCAATGAGGCGCCCCTTGTTGACACTTTTTCGCCATTTTCTAAAAGGTCCTCCGAAAATTTGTTAAACTCATTGCCTGCTGAATAAAGCGCAACAGCACGAGTCGGATAATCAATAAACCAAACACGAGCAATGATATTCAAAAAGTCAACCACGTTATGCGACAAGTGAAATCCTGAATCTGAAGGGTGCTCGTGGGGCATTTGTTTAATTACTAATGATAGTAAGAGTGAATAGAGACCCCTCGCTATGTGAGTTGGAGGAAGTATATGGAACTGTTCATTTTGAGGAACAGGGGCAGTTGACAGCTGATTGGAGTCACTTACAATCTTGTACCTAGTTTGTAAGTGAGACGCAATGTCGTTTTGTCTCTTTCTCCAGGATTGTGCGGCATATTCATTTGCATATTCACTACCAATCTGTTCGATCGATAAAATATTCTTTAAGTCTTCATGCAATTGCTTTGCCGACGCTGAGTCCTTGTATTTGAACACATCCGTTTGAATTTTTGTATTGTTCACTTGAAACACCTCTCGAAACACTTGCAAAAACTTCTCATTCATATCATCAACTCTATAAGATTTTGTGGGGTATTTAAACTCCTCTTTCGCGCTATTCTTTGAGACCAGGCTTCCTTTAAGCTCTTTCTTTCTCTCACGAAGTCGTGAGATGAGAGCCTGATCTGAATCTTTTTTGCTTTTCAATATATTGATCAAAATATCGATAAACTCAGAGCTTTGTCGAAACACTTCTACCTTGATCTCATTTTCATCTACAACCCCAACCTTTCGCAACTCCTGGTTGGCGTATGCTGCAAACTTTGGAATCAAAAAGTCAACATTACGCAAATCTGTACCCCTTTGCGTATCTAGTAAATCTCCATATAATCTAAGCAATGATCGCCTTGTTTTTTCGTCAGTCAATGACGTCTTCTTTGTCATGACATCTTGTAGTCGAGCCATTAGCAGCTTCATAGCGTAACTCGGTAGTACTGAGTCTAACAACACGCTCAGTCGTGACGATGTCGGTTGAGATGGTTTATTTGGTGTTATAATTGGTGTTCTGAAACGAGTTTCATTGCAGTACTCAAGGAGAATGACTTTGAGAACATACTTGTATAGCTCATCTTTGTCAACATTTGCAGTATCATTCGGTTTCTCCAGAACCATAGCGTGGCTATTCATCATATCTCACCCATTTAAGTTTTTTCGATTTTTCGGTTTCTTAATCCGGACAAATATTTGATTCGCACCGCGGAATGTGGAACTGATCACTCTTGACACAAAAGAGATTCACCGTCTAGGGAGAAACACACGGCGAGAACAAGAATGTCAGATCTCTGTTAGCAATCATTATGAATTGCTTGTGAAAAAAGATCTTGCTTTGAATTGGCAGCGGTAGAATTATCAAAAAAAAGAGTAAAATCAATAACTCCATAATATATTATACAAAAGTTCCATAACACATACAGTCAGCAATTCTAACAGGAGTTGCGGCATTTCAATCCTCCTCCGATGTTAGTACCTCTTCTAATTGTTTTGCAGTTTCCTCTAACTTTGCTTCTGTATTGTTATCTACCATGGAATCAGGTTCATTCTTTCCCTCATCAGCAACATTGTCATCGTCTTCTTCTTCGTCATCATCATTAACTACCTCTTCTTGCGCTTGCGATGAAGACTGGTTGTCCTCAATATCATCGAACACGAAAATATGCTTTGACAATATTCTATTCATCTCAAATGCACCAACAGTCTCTAAATTTGTACGTTAGTAATTACCTCACAGAAAGGTTGGTTCGCTATACATACTCTTTTTGAATAACTTTTGAAGCTTATCATCACAAATAATTTGTCGTTTATCAGCAGGATTTTGCAAGTTATTGCCTTTGATGTATGCCCACAAATGTTTCACCACTTGAGGTCGTGAACACCTTTCCCGTGCAATGACATTCTGTAGTTCGTGGCTTAGAGCCATTTCTCGATTGAACGCATTATTTGGAGCTCGCTTTGTCTTCTCTTTGGTTGTAGACACTTTGGTTGCTTTACGTTTCGTTCTTGGTTGTCTGGCCGATTCTTGTCTCAGTAGTTTTGCAGCAAGTAAGGCGTCCTGACGCTCCATTTCATCCCGGTCTCTCTTTTTCACATCGTCTGACTCCTTTTCTCGGATTCTCTGAAGATTGTAGTATCGGTTCAAGATCACTTCGTTGATTTGTTTCTATACATAGCAATGATTAGTATTGCCCTTCGAAGACAAGCTTTACCATATACATACCTTATGTGCATTCAAATCTACTCCGAACAACTCCTGCAATGCTTTTCTAATCTTTTTCACTGTGATTTCCTCCAAATTTGCAACACTAAGAATCGCCTAGGTCTTTGGTTAGTACTAGTCAATGGAACAAAACTGGATTTTGGATGCATACATCTATAGTGGGTAGGTACTTCTCAGGCTCATATGTACTCATTGATATTACTAGAACAAGCTAAGGAACGGGTTAACTTAGCGCTAAAGAAGTTTATTCATTCAGAATTGAAGAAAAAAATCGCCAAAAAGGTAAGAGAGGATGAGGCTTTACCTATAAGTAGAAACTGTTCAAGACAGTGGCAAAAATACATGTTATAACCATGAATACTTCATTTACTATCACGCTATAATCGACCTACCTTCACTACTTTGAAGCGTTTCTCAAATTTCGCTTATGCTGCAACTCATTCTTTTTTATTAGCTTCTTTCTCTCAGCCCTAGCTAATGTTCTAGGATCAATTAAATCATCACCATCATCCCTGCCTCTCTTCTTTGGTTTATCATCCAATTCTACCAACCACTGATCATCCAAGCTTTTGTTCTTTCCCTTGTATCCCCATTTGGGCACCCATTCACCTGTTTCTTCGTCGTAAACCAACTTCCCATCTTTGGCTTTGGGTTTAATCCCTTTCTTTGCAGCAAATTGTTCCCATTTAGTAGGTGGTTTAGGTTTAGGAATAGCTTTTTCACGTGGTAACAACGTCGTTGGCTCAGGTAACTGGATTAATGTCATTGATGAACTGTGTCCCGTCAGTGACCCTTGATTATCGGTGGTTGTTTTTACAGGTAATGACAATATCTGATTTACTAAAAGCTGTACATTGTCTCTAGTAACTGAAGAAAGGTATTGTTCCTTTTCTGATTCATTTTTGCTTCTCAATTTATCATTCGACAAAGGATTTGGATCAAATGTCGCAAGATTTCCAAGGTCATATGTGTTTCCTATCGGTTTTTCTACCGTTACAGGTTTGTATTCTTTCTCTGAAGACATGTTTGTGAGTATATATCGTTAAATAGAAAGTGGATTCTTGATGTCAATTTTACTTACAAGATGAGATGGGGAGAAGAGTGAAAGAAAAAAAAATTCAGATTTCGAACTTTGTGTAATGAATATTATCTACGTCGCATACTATTCAACATCCAAATGGACATGAGAGCCATCACACCAATCGCTCCACCAGCCATTATCAAATGCTTTGTTTTCTCTTGGTCAACAGCCTTTTCTGTTTCCAACCCAGGTGTTGCACTCGCTGGATTCTTTGCTGCATCTACTAGTTGTATAAATAGTTCCTGCAATGACGAAGTCCAAGACGATGATATATGCAAAGGCGAGCTTAAAAACAAATCTCGTGTATAATTCTCCGGTTGCACATCCGACCTCTGTTGCTGTTTATCCAAGTCTGCTTTCAATGCCACAAACACTGATGGTATTTCGTCCAAGTTGGCATACTTTTGTCGTAAATCTACCAAGTACTGGAAGCTCTCAGGGTCAGACGAATCATAAGTATAGCATATCACATCACATTCATCTAATCTCTTTTTGTTTTCTAATATAGCCGACTCTAACTCACCCAACTCCTCCAAAATCAAGTAGCACTGTTTCCCTCCTCTCAACTCGATATCTTTAATCACCAAACGTGGTTGAATAGTTGGCGAATACATTTCACTATATGATCCATGTAAAAACAGGTCCAATAACGAGCTCTTTCCTGCTTTTGGAGCTCCAACAACGAAACAATAAAATATATTTCGATCATTTACAGAACTGCGGTAAATCTTTCCTTGCTTCTGTCGAATCTTCCTAGGTTTGGTTACTTTTAGAGCCTTGACTGAATTTCCCTCGTCAAATCCTAAGTAGGCCAAATATTCCAACGTGGTCTTGTAGTTCAAAAATGTGGTTAAATTCCATTGGGCAAGCCACCCTTGTAGTGTAACATATCCCCCTTCGTTGCATACAATTGATGATGGGAAATTTGTTTCCAGCCACAATTTGGGAATGCCTGGAGTTGGTTGAAAGAGGTTATCAATCTCAACTTCATTCAATCCACCATCGTTATCCCTGTCAAATGTGAGAAATAAATCAACAAAAAACTTGTAACCAGTAGGGCTCAATTCAACGCTGGAATCGAGATTCACGTCGAGATGAGGATAAAGAAACTTGTCATCCAATGATAGCGAGTTGGTGTAATGATTGGCACGCAATATGATCCAGGTTGTTTCATGTCTGCCTGACTCGGCAAAGAATTTGTGTAGTAGCATGAACCCATCCTCGCTGATACCATCATTTTCTCCGTTAGACAATATTTTAGAATGAATGTAATTGACATTGTCATCGAAATCCTCCCGAGAAGCTTCCTTTTTGAAGCATTTTTTATGCAATTCATTAAATTCATCAAAGCTCAAGTACCCATCCTGATCAGCGTCAAATAAGAAAAATACTCGTTTGAGCGCTTCGATAGCGCGCGGTCTTAAATTATGTTCTATAGCATCGAAAAGGGGTGAAATGGGGTACACAATTGCTCGTTGGCATATATAGAATACCTCCACTATATTATAGCCATTCAAAGCACTACATCGTAGCCCCGCCTCAATCTCTTTAAATTCATTAATCAACGGAAGAAACTCTTCATTATCTTGATTTTTCCATGCCGATCTTGGTGACAAGTCTGACTTGTTGGCACATAAAATGATTGGTAAGTTGACTCCAAGAGATCTGAGCATGGGCATCCAGTGTAAAGATATTCTCTCATAAGTGTAATGGTCGGAATAAACTAGACAGATCACATCTGCCCGCTTGAGTTCTTTATGTAGTGAAGATACATCAGATGAATTTGTGTCAACAATGGTCGTTGTGTTGGGTACGTACGGCAAAATATCGATGACATTCATTTGGTTGTAACTATCGCTAATATCACGACTGTTGCGATTGACGTGATTCGTGTCTCGTTCTTGAATCACAGATGGTACCTCGCGTACAACTTCTTCATAATCGTTTCGTGATATGGTGATCGGTGGCAACACGTGGGTAATAGATGAGTCTGTCGTTGATTCTCTGGTGAAAGACAGTATTAGGGATGACTTCCCAACGGATTCATCACCACATACAACTATTCGTATCAGGTCGGGTAGCATTTGACAGAGCAGTGGTGAAGCGTGGGTGGTGTGTGAGAGGAAAAAAGATGATTTTTGAAAGACGAGCGGGAAGTGTTGCAAAGAAAAAGCTAATCAAAAATTTGTCATGTCATTACAAGAGGTTACTACCAAAGAAAAGTGTATGTATTAATTATCTAAAAGAAATGGGAAGAATTGAAGTCATTGTAATCATTATTTGAGATGTTTGGTAGATGTGGGAGAAAGGTATTGTGCGGTAAACTATTCGAACGTAATGACAGATGTTGTTGTTGTTGCATAGATGCTGGTCCCGGTGGTGGCTGGTGCGATTGTGGAGGTGAATTATGTCGTTGCTGCGTATAGCTAAAGGGCGGTTGTTGATGTTGATGGTGATACTGTTGAGATGATTGTGTATTTGCATCCACCTCCTCCTCGCGTTCTTCTTCCTCCTCTTCTTCCAAGGTCGGATTTTCTTCAGCGTCAACAAACTCAGATAAATTGTCATTTGCGCATATACCCTCAAAGATAAGTTGTTCACGCTTATCCATTATGGGTTTAATATTGTTCAAATCGAATAATGTAAAATTACTGATGGATGAGTTCAAACAGTTTTGCACTTCTTCAAGCCAGATCCTTTTTTTTTCTGACGGATCCAATTGTTCATAAGCTTGCATGCTTTGAATAAATGCATTAGTCAAGTCCTCTTGTTCCATTTTACGCAATTGGTTTAGAACTTCATCACACAACGAACCATTTGGAACTTCAGATGAGAGTGACGGCCAATTCTTGATGGGGACAAAAAATGCAACAAAATGACAAAATGTGGCAGGTGGGCTTGTCTGTCTAGGGTCTGGCATAGGTTTTTTGGTAAACTGGTTGATGAGCCACTCATTGGTTATAATTTTAGCCTTTATTCTACGATCACGCAACTTTCGCCTAAGCTTACTCTTTTCCTTTTGACCACTGGCCAAATCACTTGACATTTGTGATCTAGCCAAACTCTTCTTTGATACCCTTCTTTTACGTAATGTTGATTTGCCCATGGGCGAAGAGTCCAATGAAGTGGAGCCACAGCCACTACCACCGGCATACCCAATTGTAGAAACTTCGATGCTTTTTCTTCGTGCATGTTGATTCCTTATAAAGTTGCATTCATCAATGGGGTGCCAAGAGTCTCCCTTGCGCGTTTCTAAATGGCGTAAGAGGGAGCCCTTGTGAGTGAATTGTTTGTGACAAAACGGACAGACTTTGTCGTCGTTAACGCCATCTGTACCGCTTTTGGATTTACGCATCTGCACTGACTGTACTTCCGGACGTATTGCAGTATCATGGCCCTCCTCTGATGACTTTAGAATTGGAAGCATTGAAGGGTCATTTATCATGTGTGGTGGTTGTTCATGTGGGGGGAGACCTGGTTGTTGTTGTTGTTGTTGTTGTTGTT
>NC_018295.1:2342188-2433673 GCF_000315875.1 Candida orthopsilosis Co 90-125
AGAAAGAAGAGAAGGTAGAATAGGTTGATGTCGTTGAAAGTATAGTGATTGCTGAAATTGTGGTTGTGGTTGTGGCTGCCTCTGGAATGGTTGTTGTAGAAAGGGGAACGATTGTGATTGTTGTAAGGGTTGATGCAGCTGCTGAGGCAGTTGTTGTAGCGTATATTGAGACAGTTGTATTGTTGGGGGAAGTTGTTGTGGATATTTCAATTCGTCCTCATTTTTTACGCCCTCTTGTCTAAGAGACGTCCCGTTATACATGGTAGATTCAATAATGATTTGAAAACTCGTAAATAATAGCGAAAATTTGATTGCACAACCTCTTTATAGTTCATCCATATGGACTAGGTTCAAATCGTATCAAGTTTTAAAAAAAGGGAAAACAAAGGATTAGCTTCGGTGGAAATTTGGTTTTGTATAAATAAGGATAAAGGCATAATGAACGATTTTTAAATCATAATGGAGGGGAATGAAAAGAATTTGTGATCATGATAAATTTATTTCAAGTAAAAACAGAGTCTTAGACAATAAGATTGAAATTTGTTCCTCTTTTGCACTTTGTGCATTTGATAATTTTCCCTTTATTACCAGATGCTATTTAAAGTTCATAACATGTTCAAGAGATGTAGTGTGGGAGTTGGTAAAAAGGACAAAGAGAAAGTGGGGGTAAAAGCGGCTGGATGTAATAGCTTTAAGAAATAATGAATGTGACACATTTATACATAGTCGGAGTTCAATGGGTTAAGAAAAAAAGGGGTCTGATTGTGTTGTGGTTGCATGTGGTTAGCATTTAAGGTACACCATCCGCCTTTGTTTCAACCTCATTGAGTAACCTTGATCTAAATTAACTTCCATTTGCAATAGTTTGATTAAGGGTCTCCATGAGGCGGCTCTACTCATACACATAGTAAACTACACCGGCGCTCTAGATACTGTCAAAATAGATTCAGAAGTTGATATTCTTCACCCGCCGTGATACACCCCGTCAGACATCATCAAGAAGAGCATTCTGGACATTTCATTAAAAATAGAGACTTTACTGAAGGTGGACAAATTGTTGACTTTGTGTAATAATTCGATTTTTGTGTTAATTACTGGTTTAGGGAGTTTTTTATGTTATCGCTACCAATTCGTAAAGGTACTGTACTTTACAACAATTTAAGTAATTCTACAGTACAATAAAGCTCTTTTGAAAGTTTGCTATATAGTGTGCAACTGCAATAACCCCACACCCATTCTCTCTCTTTCTCTCTCACTCACACAACTTTTGTTGACAATGAATTACCGACAGTGATTGCGGTAAATACTGTCTCTTTCAAACCCCCCCCCATTGTCAATATCGCCTTTCAGCAGTACCCGTCTTTAAAGTGCCATCTTTTGTCAGCTCTGATGGACAAGAATCCTCTTTCCCCCTAGTTCCCACTATCTGAATACTCTTGATATTTTTGATCACTAAATTGCACTTGACACCAAAGCAAGATCTTTCTCGTTCGCACCTAAAATAGTTACATAACCATAAGGTTTTTATAAACTACGGCTAAAGTATATTTGATCTATGCAGGAAAGAAGGGAATAAATAATAATGTTTTTGTATTTTGTAATTCAACCAGATTATTCCTTCTATTATTTCTTTAACTGCATGTACCTGGAATAGAGAATAGCAAGTAACACAACCCTTTCTTTTTTCTTATCATTAATTGTACCCTAGTGTGATAACCTTTGTTTAACTCCGCTAAATCAGTCTTTGCATATGGAAATAGCGCCCGATTAGTCAAACTAAACTAGTTTTAGTCAAGCTTGTGTGTCTAAACAGCCTTGATTTCTCCTTTTCCAATGAGATTTTGGCCTGATTTTGAATTTACAAATAAGTTCAATAGTCATAATCACTCATAAACGGATATGACGTAAGCTTTTATCCTTACTCTATCCTATCTCTAGATCAAAGGATATGTATTAACGGTTAAAAAAGTCAAAAGCAATTTAAGCATTTTATAATTTTTAATTTCGCTTTGGAGGATTTAATTACCCCACTCTTTCCCGCCTTATTTTTACTATTCAACTCTTCGGAGTTTCATTCAACCAGGCAATGGCTATACAGTAATTCATGCTAGAAAATACAATAGCTTCTCCATCGTATAGTTGCCAAGCTATCACAGAAGAACAACGATAGGGTATCTATTGTTATAACTATTACAACTAGCTTGTGATAGTGAAAAATTTAAGGTGGAGTAGATGGTACAAATACAAAGCAGCTATTGACGAATTTACCTAACAAGACGACTCCAAATCGTAATAATCGGCGATTGCATTCCCGCTTTCACCCTCTCTCCTTCCTTCCCTGCGATGTTAATGCAAAACACAAAATTTTCACGGCGTCTTCTTACTAAAGTGGAACGCGTCTAAGCAGCTGTAAAAAACTAGATCCATTGACTAACTGACATCTCTACGTTTATTTTCCCTAAGTTACTCTTGGAAAACAACAGCCACACTATTTACGAACACTTCCCCATCGACGATATTCTCATTACGAGTTTGATCGCTGGGGTTTGTGATCTGAACTTTGTGACCTGAACTTTGTGACCTGAACTTTGTGTGTGTTTGTTCATTTTGTCCTGGGATGGTGTTCTCCGAACTTTGGGGGATGGATAAGCCACTTTTGCAAATAACAATCTCTGTCTTTGAGTAGTGTTGGCCCGTAGAGGTGTCATCCTCCCCAACTTCTATATTGTGTAACACCCTTGAGTAAACGGCACCTGTGATTCACAAATCGTAAACATCATTCTTTTGAATTACATTTTAGAACCACCGTTATGTACTCTAAATATCTAACCTCTCAACAATCTGCCTCAAATTACTTACATATCTGTCTTTGATAGCACCCCCATTACCTGAAGCAACAGTGAGAACCAACTCATTCAACTCGGCACTTCCTAAAATATCTACATGCTCCGCTGTCTTGGCACCACCTCTCAAATCAAATCTGTCTGGTTCGTGCTTGATTTCAACAATGGTGACATTAACATTTCCTGGATTATATCTCGACTTATTTCCCTTTTGCCATTCGTGACACATTGTATGGGTTAGTAACGATACTGTCCCGTCACCATCGCCTAACATAACTCCATCACTTGATTCACTATCAATGACGTAATCCAACTTCACTGACTTGTCGGCTGGAACATACTTATATGCACGTTCGGTTGGATTTCCCACACCATAAAAACAGTAATACTTTAAATCAGGGGCATTTGGTAATGCAGCTTCCAATGGATTCACCCATTTGCTCTGAATTTGATTGTTGGCATCCAACTCCTTTTTAGTCTTTGCTACCCCATGGCTATAGTTGTCTCTGACTCTTTTGGAGTACCATGAAGGAGCTTCATCGAGTAATTGTTCCAAACTCTCGTTTATTGTCACGTCCCTTTCCTCTCCGTCCTTACCAGTATATTTGATAAATGTACCAAAACTTCCGTTCTTCGGTCCACCAAGTTCTCTAGTGGTATCGTTTGTCTCAAGAGTATTAATTGGATCATCAGGAGCATTTGTCAAATTTCCCCAAATTAAATCCCCACCTTTAGGAAACATACTAGCCACACCACCAAAAGTACGCAACATATCAACTCTTTCTCTCCTACTAAAAAATTGTTCCAAACCATACACAGCCAATGCATTCAATTGAACAGTATCCTTCATCTCTCCTGATATCAATGCAGGTATGGCTTTGGGAGTACCCAACGACGAGCCACTAATATCGACAACAGCTTCGATATACTCATTGACCCAGTTAGGTCCTCCATTGCCGAAATATTCACCTTTTGCTTCAACCCATTTCAAGAAATAGAAAATAACCTGTGATCCCATTGAATGGCCAACTAATATGGATTTTTCACCACCGACTTTTTTTGTCATTTCTATTTGCTTTTGCAATTTGCTAAAGTATCCATCACGTTTTTCCAAATCGATGTATGTCAAACGCCAATCGTAACTTGCGCTCAACATATTATCAGGGCTGTATCCAATGACAGCTAGATTTTGCAAAATTTTGTTCCAAATCCAATATCCAGCAACAAAGAAATCAGCTGCTTCAAACCCTTGTGCCGCACGTACTTTGACATTCGGTGGGTCTAATCCCGTCTCTGTGTCAAGCATAATGTTCTTTAGCCAACACGTTTTGTCAAGAATCATTGTTCTCAACATAAAGAATGATCCCCATAATCTCTTTCTGAAATATCCAATGGAAGGACAGTCGCCCAGAGTTGTTGTTCCCCATGATTCTAATCCAGTGGAAATGACACCTGGTACCATAACCACGTTATACTTTGCTGTATAGTTCTTTGCTGCTCTCAATCTCAATCCAACACTGAATGACTCTGCTGATCCATGGAGGCTATCATCGCCACCTTCAGCATCTTGTAAATAAGATTGGATTCCAGAGGGCAACACATCCTTCCAACCTTTCCAATCTTCAAACAAGGAGTTCAAGTTATCAAAGTTTAAATTAACCAACTGATCTAGATCTGTGGGGAAGTTGGCTTTATTCGTTGAGAAGAACACCGTTACCACGAGTCCAAATATAATACCCAAGATGAATACAAACCGTCTTGACTCACGAATCTTTTTCCTCGACTTTGTATCTTGGTGGTGTTTCTTATGATGGTGATGACCAACTGAACTACGACGATGTTTCTTGGAATCGTCATCGTTTGTCAAATCGATCTCTTGAACTCCATCTTCTCCATCGCTACCGAGGTTGTTATTATTTATTGCCGTTGATTGAGCATGTGCATCGTTTGCCCTCGATGCCTCTTTTTCGTGTGACAACTTTCTTTTCCTATGGGTAGACATTACTCCGAGTTCGTGATGTTTTAAGCTGAGTTTAAAACTGCCAAGGACAAAGATAAGGCAAGTCGTTTTGAAAAATTTGTGCGTATTGACACTTTATACATAGAGGAAAGCAAAGGAAAAAAAATCACAGGTCAAGAGAATACGATACACAAACACGTCGACTAATTAGGAGGGAAAGAGGAGGTGTATCGTAAGAAGAGTAGGATACAGAGTATTTTTTGTTGTTTGATGCATGAATGAAGTTGGCAACTGGCTGCTTATATGGCTGTAATTGTTTGCTTTCCCCGAAGATTGTGAATTGTGAAGGATCCTGAGCGATCGGTTACAAGCAAAATTTCGGAAGTAGACATTAACACAGAGAAATACCCAGGCTTATCCCTTATGTAATCCAAATAGCTGACATTCTCTCTCATTGCCTTAAAAAGAGGCATAAAATAGTAACAAACTGTTACAGTATGATGTGCATACTTATGAAATCTGCGGTTTGAATCTAAGATTTACTGAACCGATTTATGCTGCAAAAGAAATTTTTCCGGCCGATCGTGATTGATGCTAACTTCATCTTGGTACACAACAAACCAATAGTTAACATTCCGATGAGGACGATTGTGATCTGAGTAAATTGGTGGTAATTGGCTGCATATATTCTCATTCTCTCGCTTAAAATTGGTCCTCAATTTCTTTTCATGTATTATCAAGTAAACTATATTTTAACAAATTTGCTGCAAAACTTTGCAAAAACTTTTGCTGTGCCATAAATTTTAGTTCAAATATACAATGTCAAAATAGACCAAGCAACCACAAGAAGTCAATAATAAACTTAAAAAAAGTTCTTACTTGTCCAAGAGGGTCAAAGGGAAGGCTTTCTGAAAAGGACTTAACCTTTTAGTTAAAGTTGCAAGTTCAAACTTTGTCTAAAATGTTTGAAATTAGAGCAAATAGCTATCAAAATTTGAGTTAAAGCTATTTACTAGTACCTATGCGTAGCTAAGACTAATAATAGTAAAAACTATGGCAGTTTATGTCTGCATCATCAACTTGAACGGCTCTAGACTTTCATAAGCACACTTTGACTGCTAGAATATGAGTCGGAGCTTGCAAAAAGTAAGATAGAAAAAAAAATTCAATGATACAATTATTACAAGGTGCCGAAATAAAGAAATGAAAAAGTTTGAAAACATTACGAAACATAATTAAAAATACACTGCTTTAATAAATTAATAAAATCTTTTATCAGAAAATGGGCGTGTGGCGTAGTTGGTAGCGCGTTCCCTTAGCATGGGAAAGGTCATGAGTTCGATTCTTATCTCGTCCATAATTTTTTATTTTTTGTTTTGATTTTTCTTCGCATCTTTTTGAAAGATTGTCTCAGATTTCTTTTCTCATGAGTCCATCGCGTTGTGATAATTTTTCGTTTGAGATTTGACCACTTTCTTCGGGAACCCAATATTTTCCACATTTGAATCCCCTCTTCCCACAACTTATCATCCCTACTACAACCTCGTCTTTTGCTATGCCCGAATCAGCCACTGACAAGTCTACTCTTGATAAATATGAGCAGCACTATTTTTCATCGTATGATCATTTCGGTATTCACGAAGAGATGTTGAAAGATACATCACGTACATTGAGTTATAGAAATGCCATGTACAGAAACAAAGATGCATTCAAGGACAAGATCGTTCTTGATGTTGGTTGCGGTACTGGTATACTTTCAATGTTTGCTGTTAAGGCTGGAGCAAAACATGTTTACTCAGTTGATATGTCATCGATTATTGGCAAGGCTAGGGAAATTGTTGACTTGAATGGGTTCAGCGATAAAATTACTTTCTTACAAGGTAAATTGGAAGATATAAAGTTGCCAGTTGATTCCGTCGATATTATAATATCAGAGTGGATGGGGTACTTTTTACTTTACGAATCAATGTTGGATACTGTTTTGTACGCTAGAGATAAGTACCTTGTCAAAGGTGGTTTGATTTTGCCAGATAAGTGCCAGATGTACATTGCTGGTATCGAAGATGGTCAATACAAGGAAGAAAAAATTCATTATTGGGAAGATGTCTACGGCTTTGATTATTCGCCGTTTATCAAAACAGCAATGGAGGAGCCATTGGTTGATACTGTGAATAAACAAGCATTGGTAACAAACAGTTTCAAGTTTTTTGAGTTTGATATTAACACAGTCAAGAAGGAAGAACTTTCTTTCAAAAGAAAGTTTGAATTGTTTGCCACTGAGAACGATATGTGTCATGCGTACATTGTTTATTGGGATGCAATTTTCCCTGGAAAAGAAAGGATTACATTACCAACAGGACCAATGAACCAGTATACTCACTGGAAACAAACAGTATTTTACATGGACCAGGTATTGGATTTGAGGAAAGGTGACCTTATCTATGGCGAAATTTTTGCTCGTCCAAGCACCATCAACCCCAGAGAGTACGACATTGACATCAAATGGGACTTGCAAACTGAAAGTAACGACACGAATAGGAATCAAAAAGGGGAGTACAAATACTTTCTTCGTTAGAATTGATAGATAAAGATATGTTTTATTAGTAATAGAATTCTTTGTGATATGGAAAATTTATTTCCATTGCACATTCTAGATTCGAATAATAGTTGCTAATACATTTACTTTTGTGTAAAAGCGGCTACTCCGCTATAAAAATACGTCAAATATCCGAACAATGATATTTAAACTCACAGCAATTTCTCGAAATGGCATCGAAAATTTTCATTTGCCTTCTTCTTTTTCTTCTGGTAACTTTCATGCTTTGTCAACAAGCTGCTTCAGTATTGAAACACAAATCTATTTCATCATCAATAGCTGCTACAAGAAACTTATCTTTTGCTACCAAGAGAATTAACCACAGCAACACACAAAAGCAAAGTATTAGAAAAATGTCCAAGTCAGATAACGAATGGAGAGCAATTCTCTCACCAGAGCAATTCTACGTTTTGAGAGAGAAGGGAACTGAACCTCCAGGATCAGGAAAGTACAACAAAACTCCATCATCAAGCAAGGGCGTTTATGAATGCGTCGCTTGCCACAATCCACTCTACAAGGCTAGCACCAAATTTGACTCAGGATGTGGATGGCCTGCTTTTTATGATGCCATTCCAGGTGCACTTAACGTCCATACCGACAAAAGTCACGGTATGACGAGAAATGAAATCACATGTGCCAAATGTGGTGGCCACTTGGGACACGTTTTCAAAGGTGAGGGATTCAACACCCCAACCGATGAGAGACACTGTGTCAACAGTATTTCACTTCACTTAAACCCAGACAAGACTCAGTAATGGTAGGGAGGTATTTGATTGAGATGCTAGGAGGTGTTTTTATTGGAATGGATAGATGTTATGAATAGGATGTTATATTTAGAGTTTTTAGAGGTATGAATGGACGATGATTTCTATTAAGCTTAAATGAAACAATTTCCTCTAAATCAAGCTCCATAACTAGCCTACATCGTATACAACACCTTAGATAACATATGGTACAAAAATCTTTCTCTTCAACTTCTTGTACTCATCACCAAATGTTTTCAAGTATCTCTTGTGTTTCTTCACAGCCCAAAGCCACATCTGACCGGTGCTAACAAGTAAGAAGATCCATGCTGACCAGTTACCAACCAACATGGCATATGCCAACCATGACAAAGACTCAAAGAAGTAATTTGGACAGGACACCAAATTGAATCCATAACCATATGGGATAACATACTTCTTGGTATCCTCATTTCTCAAGTTACTCAAAATTTTGTGGGTTTTGAAATTGGATAATTCAGCAAAAGCCCACAATGCAACTAATGAGTATTTTGCCCAGACTGGAAATTCATTAACGTAAAACAAATGTCCCAAAAATCCGGTGTACTTTTCAACAGGAGCATACACAAAGTATGCTAAGTTGAATCCTGACAAAATCCAATAGTGAGTGGAATTTTTGAAAATGTTGAATGCAGGCATTGTGGCATTTGAGAACTTGTGAACAAACAATGTCTCATATTCACGCTTGGCAAAATGCAACAAAACCATCCAGTAAGCCAAGGTCTGAGTTTGGGTATGCTCGAATGGCTTCACATTGTAAAATGAAGCAATGTTGTAAAATAATACATGGAATATAAAAGGTCCAAAATATTCTACTATGAACACAGTACGCCATGAAATTTGTGGACCCAAATCCTTCACATAGAGTTGAATATTAGTTTCGCTCTTGGGAATACCATTTTGAGCAAAAGTCTTGTCAGCCACCAATGGTACTTGTTTCCCATTTTCCAATTTCGTCAATCTAAGTCTGTGTCTTGAAATGTGATTATCAGCACTGAGTTCTTCAATTAACTCATCAACTAAAGAATCAGTAGTCAATTCATTTGATGAATATGATTTAAGTGACCTTGAACGTGATTTGACCTCAATTGATGTCATATTGTAGTGTCTAGCAACCTTTGAAAATGCCTGGAAAGGGAGAATAAATTTTTTATTTTGCTGAGTGAATTTGTAGATTTCGCTTAACGCCATTGAAGATTAACTCCGAGAAGAGTGTTCAGAAACAAAATTACAAGTTAAACATCAAGATAACGAATGGATACTATTCTCCGTTCAAAATCCAATCTCAATAAAACAGTACTTGCTTTTGAAGTGGCTGTTTCCTCGCCCATAGCTGAACCTTAGTAATAACTTTCCATTTGCAGCTTGTTTCACAAAACTACTTTCAAAAGAAATGTAATAGAGACCATTATCATTAGACAATAAGTCTCATACTGGGAGATACCTACATCTTCAGGCTAGTTGAATGTCCCTGGATGTATGTGGTTGAGTCGGTAGCGATCAATACAATATCTGATCACACTTGTGTCTATATGCAGGTCATATATATTTGTCTTGATTCTTAATTTTTTCTTTTTTTTTTTTTCCAAATGGCAAATATAAAAGAGTGAGTCAACACACATTTAATCCGATTTAATCATTTACTACAACTAGATTACACTTTAGATAGGTCAATTTTAACAATGTCAGACGATTGGAATTCAGTTACTATTATTGGTTCAAAAGCCAGAGTTGGAGGCGGTGGCCCAAGAGAACACGTTGCCAAGACACAATCACAATTGAACGCTGCAAGAAGACTGGGATTGGTTGTCGGTACTGAAAAGAAGTATGGATCAGCGAATACGAAAACAAACCCCGAAGGTCAAAGATTGACTAAACTAGATGCGACCGACGATGTAGTTGCTGTAAAGAAGGTTGATACCAATGTTGGTAAGGCTATTCAAAAAGCAAGACAGGAGAAGAAGTTTACGCAAAAGGATTTGGCCACTAAAGTCAATGAAAAACCAAATGTTATTAACGATTACGAAGCCGGAAGAGCAATCCCAAACCAGCAAGTTTTGGGTAAACTAGAAAGAGCATTGGGTGTCAAGTTGAGAGGAAAGAACATTGGTGAACCCTTGTTTCCTAAGAAATCGTAGACTTAATAGCATTATTGTGACGAAATAAATGACTTTATTCCTATACAGATTATCTCTTTGTATTCGCACGGAGGCAAATAGCTCGTAGAATGTCCTTGGAGTCTGACGGTTTTTGGTTTGGCTGAGACTTGGGTAACGAAATTGTCAACAAACTGGAAATGTCTTTCCTCAATTTCTCTTTACCCTTGCTGTCGATGTTTTCAGTTAATTGCTCCATTTGACGGGCCGAAAAATATAGCAGGTCAATATCTGTTTCCACTTTTGTCAAGTTTTCGTGAATGTCTAGATAATTTCGTTCAACATTGACAAAGTTAGGATCTAAAGAAAATTCACTCTGAATATTCGGATTCTCGAAATTGGCAGCAAAAGCGTCTGTCTCTTTCGGGCTAGCTACAGTGTCTATGAGAGACGTTAAACGCTGATACACCAATTCCCATTCTTGCTTCTCCCTCTTTAGTGCATTTAATTCCGAAGAATACTTTTTAATATTCTCCAAATTTGTCTTATTTTTAGGATTTGGCAAAAGAACTGAATCAGTCTTGTGCAGGCTACCTTCATTCCAATCTGTTGATATTGCATAATCCTTCAACAGCTGAATCAATTCATCATTGATGGTTTTGGCAATATTATTGACTGTATGCTTTTCAGTCGACATTTGGTCCTGTCTGCTCCTCAAATGATTTTCCTCTTTATCTAGCTCAGCTTTTAAATTCCAAATCAAGAGCTGTCGCATTCTATCAGATGCGGAAATTGATTTGTCAAGATGTTTATAGTATTCTGAAACTGGAACATCATGGTGCGGTTCTCCTTCAAAACCATTACCTATCGAGCTCACTCTTCTCCCTCGACTATTGTATGACATCCTCCTAGCACTCTGACTGGGTTCCCTATGTACATTCCTATCAGTCAACACCTCATTGTGTCCTTTTAATGGCGATTTTAGCTGACTCTTTAATCTCTCTCGCGACGTTTTGTGTGATTGGGAGTTCTTCAGCAGCTTCCTTATTTTTGAAGTGTTTTTTGGTTTCAGGATGTTGAAAAAGTCATTAGATAGGTCACCAGGCGGCGAGTCCCTCAAATCATTTGCTAAACGGTCTTGAAATTGACTTGGTGGTGTTATCAGTCTCCTTTTCCTTCTGATGTCAAGAGGTGGCGAACTATCTCGCTCAAAAAGCCGTTCATCTTCATCTGCATCAGGAAGTTGGTTATTCCTCCGCGTGCTTGGATCAGGGGTGCTTTCAGTTTGCGATGAAAACAATGACGATAGTTTGTTATCTCGAGCAAAAATACTTCTTGAATGGTGCAGTAGATCTTGATCTCGAGGGGTCGGTGATGCTGATTTGAATTTATGGGTTTTAGAAGTACGCCCCCCTCTTCTCGGTTTCCCATTTCCCAACCTCCTGCTTGTTTTCATAATAAGCAGCTTCTAGATGTATTTTGTGAGGTAGATGACAAGCCGTGGTGATAAACTGGCGTTTAAGTGATGTGGTTTGTTTTGGTTTCGATTTTTGTAACGCGTTTTTGCTACCACAACAAAAAAATAACCCAAGACAACCATAACAGACGAGTAACCATGACCCAGGTTCAGTTATCACCATGCAAGAACTACATTGGTCAGATCCAGCCGTTGGAAGATCTGATTGCGTTGAATATATTCCAAAATCCACATAATACACTATACCGCTCCTTTCAAGTGATTGAGATAATACAGAGTAAATTCGTCCCTAATAACATTCCTTCCTCGCTTGACATAAGCTTCCAATGGGAGTATAACTACAAAGGGAAAGATTGTGAAAAATTGGCTGTTTTGGTCCGAAATATGGCTGCTTTATTTTTTCTTGATATAAACAAATATGAGGCTTCACTGGTTTTGATACGACAACCTCAATATGAAGGGATCGAATCATTTCAATGGCTACCACCAACTGACCACGAAAAGAAAACTGGCTATGCAAATAGTTCACAGATAGTGTTATTTTCAGAATTGAACTTATCCGCAAACATATATTCATTGGACTGTACAAGAAGGCTATTTACTATCGATAAACCAATAAATGATCGCATTATCTATCGAAGGACTTCAAGTGGAAGCTTTTGGTGCATGCTTGCTGACACCTTTGAGTACAATGTTCCTCCAACAATGTATCAATTTTCAAACTTGCGCCTGTTTAGCCTATTGATGAACTCAGCTAGACTCCATAACTTTGTCTCCGAGGAGGTTCGTGTAGACTGGTCACCTAGTGGCAACTGGCTTCAAATACTTGACCAGAACGAGGCATTGTCAGGGCACAATTTGAAGGTATACGGATCAAATGGTACTAGTGGACCCAACTTTGCTAAACCGTTGGTGGATATTGAATTTGAAAGTGAGGTTGAAGAGGATGGTTTGGTGAGAATTGCAAGGGG
Organism: Candida orthopsilosis Co 90-125; assembly: GCF_000315875.1. NCBI lineage: Eukaryota > Fungi > Ascomycota > Pichiomycetes > Serinales > Debaryomycetaceae > Lodderomyces > Lodderomyces orthopsilosis. Next base: position 2,354,914 of record NC_018295.1, read on the forward strand.
TGGAATACACAATTGTTGGTGTTCAATCGATAGCGAGGAATTTATACTTCTTGCGAGATTGGTAGGAGACCAGTTGGAGCTTAAGGGAGTGTCCATGAAGTTGTTGAAAGTGGTGCTACGAGCAACAAAGGATTTAAAGGAGATTGTTGCCCAGTCTAATGTGCGTGATGATAGTATTGATGTGATGAGAGTGCTACAGCTCCATGAGCTCATCTTTGTACAATTGGGCAAGTTCATGCTATGTCTTTTTCACCGCACTGGCGATGCTGAGTTGAATTTTCTCACTGCTGTCGAGACACAACTGGATATAGTAGACATCATTGCCAACAAGAGCCGTTGGTTCATCATCACTAAGCAGCAAATCCTACTCTACGAGAAGAGCTTGGTGAAGGCATTGTTGTCGACAAATATTCCAATATATTCCGCTTCACTACTTGACAAAGACACCATTGTCGTGTTTAGTCGAGGACCAGATGGCGAGTTTTGGAACTATCTCAATATTGAGGAATCATCACAGAACAGTAAGGCTAGAGGCACTAGTTCCAATCACCTGACGGATGAAATAACCGATACATTTGCTATTCGCAAAAGGGCCAGAATACAATGATTGTAGTGTTTATTAATATATGTACAGGGAAATAAACAAGGTCAAGCAATCAAGCTTTCTTCTTCTTTGGAGCACCTTTATTCCTCCTCTTTCTATCCTCAACCATAAATGTCCTGTGGGCTTCCCTAGGATCCACTAATTTCAACTCTGGGAACCATTTCTTAAAATCTTTAAATGTTGGCACAGTATTGTTGTCTCCGTAGTATTTAACAACTTCAGGTCCTAACAATGGTTTTTTCAATATCTTAGCGGGGTTTCTTTTTGCTGTGGGGTTCCAAAATTCATCAAAGATTTCAGCACTGAGATTTCTGACTTGAGCCAATCGGCTTTTTGATGGTAGAGTTTTTAGTATGGGGGACATGACTTGGTTACAGAGATAACACTATGATGGATGAAAGATGAATTTTTTTTTTCTTGTGAGTTGGTGGTGGTGTTGGTAGCGTTTTGAAGATTGAGACACTGTAAAATATTGCAACGAATTGGAGATAGAGATATGTGAGTGGCCACATTCATTTGAAGTGGAGACTCTTTGAGAAGAAGATGGTAGAGCAGATTTATTGCTTTCATATAATCTTCATTTTCAAAAGAAGCTCTACGCTACAAAACCAAATTGTTGGTGATTAAAATTTTTCGCAACCACTCATTGGAGACTACTTAAAATGATTCTTCTTTCTTGCAACCCTTGTTATTTCCTCCACATCCCCCTCTTCTAAGTCAAAGTTGACAACATTTACAATATCTTCCATATGCTCCTCCTTGGAGGCTGTGGTGATTGGTAACAACCCCTTTTGAATTACCCATCTCAATAAAATTTGATCACTATTCTTGTCGTACTTGTCTGCCAACTTTGTCAATACGTAGTGGAGTGACTTATTGTGACACACAACAGCATAAGCTTCAACCAAGACACCCTGATCTTGACAAAATTCAGCAATTCCAGGAGTATCATCGTGCAAATAATGATTGAATTCGATCTGGTTAACTACCGGTTTCCATTTTGTTTTTGAGTTCAAGAGTTGATTCAAATCTTCGACGCCAAAGTTTGACACACCAATACTATGGGCTAACCCTTCCTCTTTCAATCTTTCCATATGACTCCATTGCTTCATCAAACCAGGCCCACCCTTAGAGACTTCCTGATGAAGGAGATACAAATCAACATATGACAGACCCAAGTCCTTCAAGTCGGATTTCAACTCTTCGTATGGGTTGTGATGCTTAAGATGCTTTTCTTCATTAGGAAGATACTCAGCGGTGATGAAAACTTCGTTTCTTTTGACCATCAGATTTTTTAAAGCGATTCCAACCTCTTCGTTGGTCTCGTAAGATCCAGCGCCTTCGATATGAGTTACACCCCCCTTTAAAGCGAGCTCCAAAGTGCCAATCAATTGCTTGTCCAACTCACCGTGACCATGCTTGAAATGTTTTGCACTAATGCCAAAAGCGACCGCAGGAATTGCGTTTCCGTTACTAAGAATGAATTTGGAAGCCGAAAGAGACATGATGTTATAGATAGTTTTTGTATATTGTTGATCACAATAGCCGAAACTAACAGGAAATTGAGTCATCTACACTACACTTTATAGTACAATGACTTCAACACTGTCTTGTTTAAACTCTTTCATCACCCCCTTTTTAGGTCATGATACTACGACATGAACGAAATAAGTATTATGCACATATAGTTAATGTCGTACTATAATTGCAGATTATGACCCCATATTTTCACACTTAATTTAAAGTTGTAGATGGCATGATGAGAATATTTTATATCCCGAAGATATAAATCTGTCAATTTAGTGTATGCCTAATTTGATTGGGTGGAGAGAAAAATTGAAAAGAGAATTCGGTGATAGGTTTTTTGGACCCGCCTGATGCTCACCACTATATTTATTTGCTTTGTACGCTCGTGGATTTGGTTCAGTAATTATTCTTCACAAAAACTGTTTAAATACTAAAGAACTCGCACAAAATTTGTAAAATAGAAGTTCGCTTTCTTCGTCACTATTTTGTTGCGAGATTCTGTGTCTTTATCGGTCTTTAGTTTCCTGTAATGTCCAAATGTTACGACTATTTCTTCAAGGGCATCTTCGCATGTGTGCCACTTTTTGGCTAAAGGGCAACACGTTGACCCCAACCCAAGAAATTGGCTCGCTTAGATGTCCTGAGTTTATAGAAGTGTTTCAACTGTAGAGATTGGCAAAGCATGATTAAGAGGTTGGTTTGCTGAGAACTTTAACACGATCAATGTATGGATAACATTCCAAATATTTGATAAAGTTGAATGCTAGACTTAAATAATGGAAAGTGTATGAATTAGTTTCTGCTATTCAGCGTTGGCCCTTTTGTTGCTATATTATTCGTGAAAAAGACTACGTTTTAAGAGGTCTGAATCCAGGATAGCACGTCCGCTCAATTGCTGTTCCTTTTATGTATTGTATGTTGATGTCATATTAGCCCAGAGTTCCTAACCACTAAGCTAACAATTATATGATTTATATATTTAACAATAGATGTTGCAAATTATTACTGTAATTATATCACATGTAGAGCTTTAATCTTTTTCTCCAACAACCACAAGCTACAGTCAATGGAGCGCATTGTCAGTTGTGCGATGTGCGTCTTGGATGGAAAATTGGTGATGTTGGATTAAATCCTTCCGGAAAGTCTCACAAAACAGAAAACGCGTCAATTGAAGATAAGAGTAAATTGGGTTAATCAAATGCTACATCAACTCCAACGTTAATATTCTATCAATCAACATTCAGCTTTGAAGAACGGTTTTAGGCTTGCTTATCCTAGTGAATACAGTTTGTCCAAAACTACGAACTTCAACATAAATTTTCGTATCTCAATTTCAATCATAATCTCAATCTAGACCTGACGCACGTTTTTCTCCAATAAAAAAGGTCATTGAACCATGCATAATGAGAATACACCTTTAATCCATCACGATAGACGGTTAAGTCACATATCAGAAGTTGATGAAAATGAAGTTGTGTCCTATGTTCGACAAAAGAGACAATCAATTGTCTCTGCCAAAAATGACATGCCTCGACCAATGAATAATTTGCATCATGAGGCGTCACCAACTGCTTTACATCCACATGGAAGCCACGGAGAGGATTTTAGATCATTGAGTCCACAAGTATCACATTCAACTGTAATTTCACAAACGATTAGTGAAATCCTACTCCATCATACCGATGATATCGGCCCAGAACCGAAAACGTCATTATTGAGAGAGACTAGGCTTTTGTTAAAATTTGCTGTTCCAATCGTTATCACGTTTTTGCTTCAGTATTCTCTCACTTTTGCATCAGTTTTATCGGTAGGAAGACTAGGATCAACTGAGTTGGCTGCTGTTAGTCTTAGTTCCATGACTGCTAATATTAGTGGGTATGCTATTATACAAGGAGTTTCCACATGTCTTGATACCTTGTGTGCTCAAGCGTTTGGAAGAAAAGAGTTTAATCAGGTCGGTATTGCTTTTGTGAGATGCAACTACTTATTATTATTGTGTTGCATCCCCACAGTCTTGATCTGGACCAATTCAAATACGATTTTGGGATTGATTGTTCAGGAACAACCCGACTTGTGTGAATTAGCCTCGAAATATCTCAAAGTTCTTTCTATTGGTTTACCAGGATTTGTATTGTTTGAAAATGCCAAGCACTTCCTTCAATGCCAGGGAATATTTCACGCATCAACGTATGTATTGGCTTTTTGCGCTCCCGTCAATGCAATTTTGAATTATATGTTAGTTTGGGACCAACATTTGGGGGTTGGCTTCATTGGTGCACCAATATCAGTTGTAATCACAAATTGGCTAATGTGTGGATTATTATATGGCTATATCTTTTTTGTTGATGGGTACCAATGCTGGCCAAAACAACATCTATTCAATAAAGTGTTTTTTAGTAATTGGAGTAGGATGATCAGATTATCAATTCCAGGTGTTTTTATGGTGGAAGCAGAATGGTTAGCGTTTGAAATCATCACTTTCCAGGCAGCTAAATTGGGGACAACCACATTGGCAGCACAATCTATTGTGAGCACCACATTAGTAGTACTTTACCAGATTCCATTCGGAATGAGTGTTGTGTGCTCAACGAGAATCGCTTGGTATATAGGAGCTGCTTCCGGATATGCAGCCAAATTGGCCACAAAAGCATCAATATTCACATCCATTGTGTTTGGCTTCATCAACTGTGTAATAATTCTTACATTTAGACATTCATTAGCCAAGCTATACACAAAAGAGCAAGATGTTATAGAAGTTGCTGCAAAAGTGCTCATCGTTGGTGCAGCTTATCAAATCAGTGATTTTATATCCTGTTCAACAGGTGGAGTCTTACGAGGTCAAGGTCGACAATATATTGGTGGTGTTTTAAACTTAGTTGGCTATTATCTCATAGCTCTACCTTGTGCTTACTATTTTGCTTTTATTTGCAAGTTGGAGTTGATTGGGTTATGGTATGGAATGATTATTGCATTGTTGGTTGTTAGTTTCTCCCAGTTGTATTTTACAGTGACAAGTAATTGGGACAAGATAATTGATGAATGTGTTAGTGAGGGTATTGCCGATGAAGGAAACTTAACAATTGATGCTCATTCATTGTTGCCTAGTATGAGTTCTACAATTGTTGTGTAAAGGTGAAGGCTTGGTGATGAACTGACAGTAGGTTATTCATTGTAATATTCCTTTCTACATTGCTAAATTTTCCAACATATACCTAATTTTTTGCTTTCTGATTTACATATTTCTCCAATAGGTTGTAGTAACAAGTATAAAGTTTTTCCATTTTTACAAGCTCCTTCAAATACTCCTGCTTGAGAGTTTCATACTTGACCTCCGTGCTTGTTTTCTCATTGTCTGCTAGTTCTGAGTACTGTTTGAGGTGAGAAAGGTATTTTGTTTGGTCTTGAACAGTGTTGGTGAGTTCAGTAATCTGTGGTATAAGTGAAGCTCCAGGCATCAAGTCCCCCTCAGCTTGTTGTTCCCGTTGAAGTTCCTCCTTTAATTTCTTGATTTCAAGATCAACTTGGCTTTCTCGAACTGGGTCAACTTTTCTATCTCTTGGTTCATCAAGAGATCTTGACGATGTTTGGTATTTGCCCGGAAACCGCAGTGGAAGCGAATAGTGGGTGTCATCGAACTTATCCTTCTTTACATTCAGATACTTGTTTTTTAAACTGCTCTCCTTTGTCCATTCTCCAATCATTTCTGTATCTCTTTGTAAATCTTCATCTAGATCATAAGCATTGAAATCAAGAGTTCTTGTGTAATCAAATCGATAGCGATTATACTCGTCGTCATCATCACTGTCCCATTCGTCTCGATGTTGATATGGAGTTGACAAATCATCCAGTAATCTTGATGCTTGATCTCGGGTGCTCAGTGACGACTTTCTCCGCGGAGTACGAGGAAAAGATGATGATGTTTTATTGTAATCTATGGTTGGCTCATTAGTAATTGTAGCATCCCCAAAACCTAAACGTTTCCACATTGAAGTGAATTAGACAGATGTGTGTTGCAAACCATGGAGGGCAGAGACGCGTGAAGGTTTTGTTTTTGTTATTAGATCAATGTCATAAATGCGCTACATCAGGGAAGTAATGCGACATTGAAATACTTGACACCTCTTACTAACCCATTTCCCTTCTCATTTCCACGGAGTTTTGTCAAAATTCCAAGAGAATCAACTCTTGCCGCTCCTTGCTTCTCCTTCGAAACTTACTGGGGATTGCAAATAAAACCTATGCAGTCCTCCTTTTTGCCTCGCAGAAAATCAGCTGTTAGGGAAAAGTTGCACAAAAAAGAAATTGGACCCACCGTCTTTTTATACGCACAAGACCGTAAACAAACGGTCAGAAGAGAGACATAACGTTTACTCCCTGACGTTTGAACATATATTGCCATTTTGTGCAAAGAGATCAAAGGTATACACTTACCATCCGAGTTTGTTTTACACCGTTAATAACATTGTTCAAACAATTGTTTATTTATAACTCGCGTGTTTCTACTGGTTGACCGCCTCATAGCATTGTCCTTAATTCTTTGTTTTGATGTCCGTGTGGCGAATCACCTAGACGATCAATATTGTGCTAACTTAACAAGTAAGGTAAACTAAGGAATCGTAATAGTTGACGATTGGAGGAAAATCGAGAATCGGGAATAAGTTTTGCCCAAGATTCGATTGTGTAGCTTACGCCTCAAGGTTTCCAATTTTTTGCAATTTCTTGCGGCTTCAATTACACCATTTGATTGGCAAGGTATTAAGCTATTGTGGGGTCAGATTGTGATTGGCAAATTGAGTATGGTGATGTTACTCAGATCTGTCGCTTTTCTGGTGTCGTAGATCTGTAGATGGAACTTCACATAGCAACACCACTTCCATCGGAAAACCATAGTCTTCCAAAGGCGATCACAAAAAACTTAGACTTGATGAGCAAATTGATTCCACAGAATCTGCAGCTGTATCGTAATTATACAGATTTTGAGAAACATCTTTGGAGAAAACAATAGACACTTGTGCCACGAGGTAATAAAGATTCAACTAGCCAGTACAACCACGGTTCTAAAAAGGGGAACAACCACAAGGTAGACGAATTTGTGTACTAACGATTTTAGTTCAAAACGCCGCATGAAATACGTTATCTTGTTTGGGTAAATTTGCTGTCCAGTATATTGATCGTTGTCGTCTAGGATTATTTACAAAGGGTCAATTGGAAAACACATAAACATCTTGTGGACAATGAAACTTCTTTTTGCGTTGCTTGCAAAATCTTTTTCGTGCATACAATTTCGCGTCATAACTAGTAGAATTCAATTAGATGACTTTGATATCTTTAGGGGAAAATGCCCCCACATGGGTGACCTACATCTATATCAACTATCTACGGCCCAAGGGTAATCAACTCCACTTCTGTTTGTTAAGATTTGGAATTAGAACTGCTTTAACCTACGTACGTGTACAACTATTTGTGTAAGTTTCATATTAAAATGTTTAGACATTTTGACGGCGTACCTTATTGGTTTTGTACCCTTTGGCGGAGGAAAACAAAAGAAGATTTTTTTGTGTACGAGTTTTTACGAAGGACGAGTATGGAAAGGAGTACTGTGCGTGGTTAAGGACAGCACAGTGCTCACAGTGGCTCACAGAAGAACAGAGGTATGGAACTGAAAAGCTGGGGTAATTGCCGAGTAGTATATTGATTCAAATCTCCTTGAATTTGGAATATTTCTGAGTGGTTTTCCCCTGAATCACAGAGGAAAGTTTGTTAGCTTATAACAACACAAGAACCGGTGACACCAAAGCAAGTTAAGAAAACGCAATTATTTTTAAAGAGCTAAGCACAAATTAATAGGCCAGTGTTTTGAATTTGTCCTAATATTACAAAAGATGTTGACTGTGAGTAAATGTAAACAATGGTTTCGATGTGGACAATGACTAGCATGTGTGACCATTCGCTGCTCATCGAAAACTATCATAGCGATAATAGTGAGCTGGTTACATCATGTATTTTATTCGTCTAGTAGTTCGTTTGTACTATATATTATACTAACTACTACCTACACCCTTGTGATGTTACGGAGAATAGTCAACTGCTCTTTGTGGCGATAATTCCAAACAACAGGTCCACAAATTATAAGTAGACACCAAACATATAGGCCCTAAGATAGCCTGAGATAAGGTTATGAGTGCTATTATAAAGAATTTTTGCCATTTTTGTAACTACAAAATTAAAAATATTTTTTACTGTTAATAATTTACACAAAGACAATTGTTAATTTTGTAGACCAAACACGTTTCCTTTAAACGAAAGTTATCCACGCTTGTTGTTGGAAAAGGTCTTTTAAACGGATACATATACCAACATACACAACGCAAGCAGGACTACAATGGGAAAATGGGGTCCCAACATTGTAACTTATTTTTGGTCTATAATCCGTTTCTGTTTATATTTATGAATGAAGGTACGACATATAGAGAACAAAAGTAGTTGCATTATTATTGCAAGTTCTGGAATGAAGGAGGAAATAATTCTAGAAATGCTGGCCTATAGTTACAAAAGTACAGCGCATTCAAACCAGGGTTGTTGGAAATTAGGCACTCATTAGCGCCGACGTAAGGTGAGGGTTCACCCTGCGAATAGGGTACCCTTGTCGTCAAGTGTCGCATCGTGAGAGATATACTTCTTTTAGTCTTCAACCAAAGTTTGTTTGTGTAGTGCATACAATCAAAAATCGTGCCATAATAATCATTTATCGAACCCTTTATTATATTTTGTTGACCTGTGTACATTTTGGGAAAGCAATTGCGTGTAGACTTTATGACCTCGTATTGTTTAAGTACTCCAATTAACGGATATTGACAACAAGGAAGAGACACGTTTATCCGCAATCACGGCTCCTCTATGGTTTTATCTAGACTAGATATTCAGCTGTTCCGTAGTACAGTTGAGCGCCTAAGTAAGTACTGTATAAAATCTTTTTAATGAAAGGGACGCCACGCGGAACTTCAGCATTTTATTTCCGTGCTGGACGAAATGTGGAAAAAATAACCATTTAGAAGATTCCACACGTAGATGTTTCCAAAGTCTACGTTACACAAATGCTTCTACTATTCACCCATCATATGATTTACTTCATATGTATCACACACAAACAAAAGTTGGTGAATCACAGTCTAGCCAAGAACAAAGTGGAATAAGCTTTCTTCTTTTTAAGGGCAAGTACCTGATTCGGCAAATGGTTACAGATGAGCCGTATACCATTGGTCAAGAATAAGCTTTAGAATTTTACGTTGGATAACATTAGTGTTAGTGTGAAAAGGGCGTAGATTCATATTAAACTTTCTTGAAAAATTGCGTTACTTTTCTTTCCATAAAGTTTTGAAGATGAAAACTGAGTTAGCTCACTTTTGGGTTGTATCTTGCCGCATTCGAGTAGTTTGCTTTGCGATGAATTTCAACTCCCCCTATTGAAGACTCCTGAGCTCCCTTGTTGCTTTTTCTAAAACATAATACCGGACAATCCCTGCATGTACTGATTGGTCGTATGAGTCTTATAATGTGTGCGTGTGTGTGTGTGTGTGTGTACCTTGTTCCAAAATCACACAAAAGTAGGCAATTTAAATTAGACGAGGCAGTTGAAAAGAGTACACAAAGCCAAAAATAAATTAAGTAAACATTTTTAACCCTTGATACATATTAAAAGCGTCTAAGACAATATGACAAAAATTGGTTTGAATGTGTGTATTTATATATACTATGCACAATCACACCTATTTTTTTGTCGTCTAAATTAGTCCTATTGTTTGGAGAATGCACAATTGGGTTTTCTAAATTAGCTTTTAGTATGCCCCATTTCTAAATCAATTTTGGGCGTTTATTATGAAAAGAAAAATAAAAACAAAGGGACACATAATAAATAAGCTTAAACGAAATAAACGTCTAGACGCATTTGACATTTTTTGTTCAATCGTTTTTTAATATATATAACCTTCATACAATCCGACCTCTTTTTGGCAAAAATCTAGGGCTCTCTTTATTACAGATCATCCAAACCAACCAACCCCCTCGTTTTATATTACAAAACTATTCACAGCACCCCTCTGCAAAAGGTTGTGTATTTACCCACTGTGTTGATATTTTTTCCCTTTTTTTCCTGCAGTTAAGGACCCTGACTAGAAAAGAGACGTCTCTGTCTTCGTACAATAGTTTCTCGATTTGGTTAAAATTATCACCCATACACTCGTTTTTCACATAGTATTCATTGCATTGAGTGCCACACATTCATTTCACATATTCATTTCTTTCGCATTTCGCATATAGCTATTGACCCTTTTGGTTACACACACAACAAAATTTTGCATTTTATAACATTTCACTCATGATTGCTACTACTAAACTACCAAGTCCCAGGAGCTTCGACCTACTCCCACGAAACAAGAGGGCTCATTATCCTGGGTTACCACAACATCACCAGGTCCCTAGAACCCCACCACCGCCGCCACCATGCCCACAATCACCACAACCACAATATTCCAACAAACAGTTTGAGCAAAAGCTATATTCTTCCCACTTGTACTCATCAGAAGTCTCCACACACGAGCGAGTTGTATCCGAATATGACATGGACATATACGAAACTATGCTTGAACAAATTGAACAAAATAAACCAAATGTCAATCTATATAAACAACAACCGTACCTTACCCCAGCTGTAAGGGTAAAGCTTGTCGAATTCCTACTCAAGATGTCAGTGAGGTTGAAAATCCTTCCATTTGTGTTTTACAAGGCAGTGCGTTTGTTTGATAGATATTGTTGCAAACGTATTGTATTATTGGATCAATCTCAATTGATCATCACCACATGTTTATGGATTGCCAGTAAAGTCAATGGTGGCAATAATCATTTCGTCAATATGAACAACTTGAATAAATGTATTGATGGTTTCAGAGTAATTGGTGATTTAGGTTATGGAAGTGGAGGTAAATTTATTGGTCCAACTGAAAGGTTCAGATTACCTAAATTACATGAATTGGTTAAATTATGTGGTGCCAAATGTAAATATGATATGGGTATGTTTAAACAAATGGAATTACATATTTTGTCTACTTTAGATTGGAATTTGTGTGATCCACTGATTGAAGAATTTATCATCAAGAGTAATGAATTTTGCACTAGCCAAGCTTGTGGGACAAATGAAGGGGATATTAGTACTGGTGAGATGTTTAAAGTTAAGGAGTACTTGAGTTATATTTCTTTGTACTCATTTGAATTGGTAGATATCAACATGCTTGAAGTTGGTCAAGTAGTATCAGATTTGATCAATGATGTATTTCAAATTGATTTCAATAGCAGCGACTATCAAATTATACAAGTTCCACCAACGCTATCATCCAGATCAAGTTATTCTTCATCACGTATCGATATTGAAATGAGTCAATACAAGATGATCAAAAAGAATTTGATTAAATCCATCTTGAATACTTCGGAATACATGTTGAGTTTGTTCAATACCAGTGGCCCTCAATACTTGTATCGTGCCGTGGTAAATGGATGGACACCAATTTGCAATGCTTCCACAACAATGCGAGTCTATCAAGATTACAATGCAATGAAATCGGTTTCATTGTCATCAACTGAACTGTATTCTACGCCATCTCCAACTGGTTCTGCATACTCGACCACGTCATTAGGCGGTGCAATGAACACGGTGGTTACACCACCTACACCATACATGCAAATACGGGCCAATATGATGGTGAATAAATCAGCCAATTTGTCAACACCTCCTGAAGCAAGGAATAAATATAACTTTGGTGGAGGTCAGCCACTAAGACAAGCGCCACCACCACAATCTGCTACAACTTCAAGTATGCCACATCATTTATTACCTCTTCCACAATTAGTCCAACAACAACACCTTCATCATACTAAATCAACACCAGTGTTGAAACACTTTGAATTACCAAACCAACAACAACCACTCAGAGTCAATACCAATATACCTCTAGTACAAGGTAGCACATTCTCAGCAACATCATATCCATCTGCTACTTCTTCAACAGTTTCCTCAGCCAGTAGTGCACTGAACTCCAATGTATTTGATAAACCAATGTTTACTCACAATGCAAATGGAAGTGCAATTACCCTCACAATGGGCGATGGTGGCGCTAGCAACAGCAACAGCAATAGCTGCATACTGAGATCAAGTACTCCAATGAGTGATATTGAGGCTGCAGCTGGAACAAGCAAGAGTCCAGGTAGCATCTATATGGCTATGGAAAGAATGAGGACTTGAGAAGTGAGTGATTCCGTTCTTCCATTGTCTATTTTTATTTTTATTTCACAATTTTTGCATTTGTTTTCAGACTAGTCGTCAAAAGTGAGCTTTTAACCGTATTGGTTTTACACAAGTTCGTTTAAACGACATCTGTTTGATATGAGTATTATTTTATTTTTTATTTTTGTTCAGTTCACATGGAATATTATTAGTTACTACTAAGCGAAAAATTCTATGAAAGAGTTTTGTATAGTATTTTTATTTTAAATAGTTTCAATTCGTGAGTAATAAGAGATATTGAAGGTCATCTTTATCATCTAAATGTTATAAAATCCATTTTTGCAGAGATATATACAAAAAGGTCCTATAATTTGAGTCGCGCGTAATCCAAATCTAAGTTGGTAGCAACAGAAGATTCAATAAAAAGTCGTGTTTTGTGTTCAAACTACAGCACAGCCATTGATTACATAAAATCTACATTACAATTGAGTAATATATTACATAATAAAAGTAATACGCCAAAAAAGAAGAGAAAAAAAGAGACAAAAGAGAGAAGACAAAGTTTTTGAAAAAGGAACCAAAAGGGGCAGAAACTGTAACCAAAAAGAAAACAACCATCATTAGCTAAGAACCAACACCACCTTATACAACCCAAAGTACACCCTTTTACTTTACTATAAACGCGGGAGGCACATTTTGGCTTTAAAATAAAATCAACAATTTACAGTCAATCATTCGCTATACCTGTCAACTGTTGAAGAAGTCACGTTATCTCCTTTGCTATTGAGTGCTTTTAACAGTATCTTCCTACCACATTACAAACCCGACAATATGATGCTATCTTATGTATATTTATTACTCACACTAATTGTACCCATTTTTGCCGATCCATCCATGGAGGAGTTGGAAGGTACATGGACTTCAAAATCAAATACTGTTTTTACAGGACCAGGTTTCTATGACCCTGTCGATGAGTTGTTAATAGAACCAGATTTGCCTGGTATTTCCTATTCATTCACCAAAGATGGTCATTATGAAGAAGCACTCTATCGTGTTACCAGTAATGCCAGAAATCATTCATGTCCAGTTGCTTCAATCACTTACCAACATGGAACATATGAAATTCTTAATAATGGATCAGTTGTTTTGACTCCTATTGCAGTTGATGGAAGACAATTGTTATCCGATCCGTGCAACCAAGATGATCCATCCAAATCCACTTATTCTAGATATGTACAACCAACATGGTTTAAAACTTATCAAAAATATGTTGATCCATACCATGGTAGATGGAGATTACAAATCTATCAATTTGATGGATCCAAGATGCAACCATTATATTTGGCTTATAAACCACCACTTATGTTACCTACTGAAGCACTTAATCCAACTGATTCAGCCAGTGAAACTGCATCGACTTTATCAGGAAGTAGTAGCAATAGCAAAAAGAAGAGAAGTCTTTTGGAAGTTAGATCCAATTTGAAAAGATCCTTGGAAAATTCTTACAGAACTACTGCTGTTAAGAGAGGACACGATGATTTATTTGACATGTATTGGTGGATGAGTGTTGGTTGTTTGGGATTGGCATCAGGATTCTTTTTCTTGAAGAATTGAGTAGATAGAAGGAGGTAGTAGGATGAATAATGCAAGTCATTTCGTTTTTTTCAGAAAATTTAAAGTCTTTTTGAAGCTTTGTAGACTGAATTTACTACTAAAGTTACTTATCTTTAATCAGAGAGTTGTTCCATGCGACTGTCTGCTCACATGCGTGTCTTATACTTATAATGAAAGACTACTCTTCTTGGTAGGCTATCGCTGTGTGGCCACCTTCTACTTGGCTTTGTAAGGAATAATCTTCAGCCCATCTTTGTCACTTTTGTGTAACTTCAATGACTTTCTCTCATAAGGACAAAAAATGAGAGGCAAAGTTCAACTTCAATCATTAACCACATTCCTTCAACACATCTGACATCTACATTATTTTACTTTACAATGTCTTGGTTTGGATCATCTACGTCTGCACTTCAACTAGAGCTAGATAATAAAATATCAGAAGCAACATCCGAAACCATTCCCAATGGAGAACTTGATCTATCCGCGGCATTAGAAATCACTGATCTTATTAGATCCAAGAAATTACCAGCTCAAACATGTATGAGAAGCTTGAAGAAACGATTAAACATGGTGTATTCAAATCCTAATTTGATTACCAGTACTTTAAAGTTGGTTGATTTGTGTGTTAAAAATGGTGGGTTCCATTTCCTTGTTGAATTGAGTTCACGTGAATTTATTGATTACTTGGTTGATTTTATCTTCAAGATCCATTACAATGTTCAAGAAAGTCTGGTGAAACAAGATGAATCAAAGTATAATGTAGGGCAATTTATCTTAGAATTGATTAAATCGTGGTATACAGCATTCAAAGGACAATTGCAATTGAATTATGTGGAGAAAAAGTATCAAGAATTGGTTAATGAAGGTTATCATTTCCCCTCCGTTGATGATTCAGTGATAGATTCGAAATTTGTTGATTCGGAAGTTCCACCTGATTGGATTGATTCTGATTCATGTATGATTTGTTATACTCCATTTTCAATGTTGAATAGAAAACATCATTGTCGTGCATGTGGTGGAGTCTTTTGTCAAGATCATTCAAAGAATAATACAACCTTGGTGAATTTAGGGATTATGGAGCCAGTTAGAGTTTGTGATAATTGTTATGCTAAACAGAAACATAAAAACAAGGGGAAAGCAGGAAGCGGAAGAAGAAGAAAGTCCAGAGGTGGAATTGAGCAGGAAGATGATGAAGATGAACAAATGAAACGAGCTATAGAATTGAGTTTACAGGATAGTGTGGTACAAATTGAACCTCCAAAGGAACCACCGAGAACATCCAGTGGCGCTAATAATAATGAAGAGGAAGAAGACGAGGAATTGAAAGCTGCATTAGCCGCAAGTTTGAGGGAATATGAACAATCACAACCACAAATACATCACTCGCAGCAGAATAAAGGGACTGCAGTAAACCCATTTGAGAATGAGACACCACAAACAGCTTCCGATGTTTATAACATAGACTTTACTTCGACGTCCAATCATCAGCGTCTACAATTCAATGCATCACTGGGACAATTCCAAGCACAGCACTCGCAACCACAACAACAACCATTTAGACCATCCCAACCACAATCACAGCAACAACTGCAAGATCTCTCTCAAGCTGAAGAAGAGCAAATTAATTTGTTTATCACATTGATGAACAATGTACGCAATGATCCAAAGAAACAAGCCAATATCATGTATGATCAAAACTTGAATGAATTGCACTCGCAAGTTATACGATTAAAACCTAAAGTCAACAGAACATTACGTGAGGCAATGAACAAGTATAGTCAATTTGTGGAAATGAGTAATAAATTGAGTACAATTACTCGATTGTATGATCAATTTTGGGAACAGAAGTTGAATGCAGGTATGAATAATGTCGGTCTTGGAAATGATAATGAATATCCATCGTATCCACTGGTTGGGTACCCAGCATACCCAAGTCAACCAATCAGCCAACCATCTTTAAGTCAACAACCAAGTGGGGTTCCACAAACTCAACAAGCTCCGTATTCTCAGTATAACGGACAAGCTCCATCAGAGCCGAACTTTGAAGCCTCGTATCCACCAATAGCACACCGCGATGATCTTTATAGTAAACCAACAGAACCCAATTTGGAAGATGAGGAAATACACCAGCAACAACCACAGCCATCACAGCAAAGTCGTAAATCGTCACAAGCAATGTATCCAACGAATGAAATCCTACCAGATTCAGGTGATAGTGATCAAGAAAAGAATAGTACCAATAACAATAACAATAACAGTGACTATGTTACTGTATCATTACCACATTACCCGCCACCAGAAGATTTAAGTAATGAGTTGCCACCACAATCATTTATTCGTCATGCAACAAGTAATTTACCTCCCAATGCATATGAAACTGCCTCAGCTAAGTATCCTACATTGGATAATGTCGAAGAAGATTACGAAAGACAGAATCCTATTAAAGAACAACAACAACAACATCATCAGCAATTTGGCCATGGTTTGAATGAACTACCTCAATTGCCTAAAAACTTGCCTTCGTTCGAACAGGATGAGGAGAATGAGCGAGTGACCAGTCATAGTCGTAGACAATCACTGTTTGAACCAGAACCATTAATAGATTTATAGGGACATGATTTAAGGGGAGTAAGTAGAGTTTACAACAGTGTGGACTGTATGTTGTTGTTCATTAGTCCCTACTATTAGCTTTATGCATGTATATGGGTATGTATACATTTTGTTTGTGTAAGACGATGTTGTAATGAGTGTGATTTGTAACTATTTTTTTGACTTCTTTGTGATTAAAGGCGGAGAGTCATAAAAGAGCAAAGAAAAAGAAATATCTAAAAATTGCTAAATTCAGAATTTTTCAAATTTTTCATCAAAACTTTTCACACCAAAGAAACCCCCCACTTAATCAAGTTAGCTAATCCTTGAAACATATTTCATCCATTACTACGTCACTTATTTATATTTTTATATATATTCTCCTGCCCAGTTCAAATAATCCGGATATACGTGTGTTTTAGATTGAGACACACAACGAGAGCTGCCGAATAAAGTCCGATTACATTAATTACTCATAAATATTTTTTCATATTTGTGAGTATCGAGAGAATAATATCTAGGGAAGGTCACCAAGCCCAGATAGAGTTTTGAATTGAGTGTTTAAGAGACACTTGAGAAGAACAAATTGAGTTAAGCTATTGAAAGAATAAAAAAGTTATAATCCTTTGTGTCTCCTTACGATCCCCCCTTTTTCCACTAGGTTATGACATTGAGTGTTATTGAAGCAAGTCCATTAAGATGTATTGAAGAATTTAATTCTAATTTACAAGAAAAGAACGATGGTTTGACCAAGCTGACAAAAGCGGAATCAGCGTCATTGAAGAAACTCGAGGATGCTGGTGACAATGCAGAAGAAGCCATCTCCTATAGAGACAGTTCTGCGGTTGGTAAAGCATTAATTGATCATGTCAATCAGATTGATCATGAAGAATGTGATGCTGGTGACGAAGATTCATTTTTCGTTTGCAATTTAAATCAAGTTGTTAAATCGGTTCAAACTTGGCGCAAACATTTACCAAGAATTCAACCTCATTATGCAATCAAATGTAATACCAACATCGAAGTTATTAAATTGTTGCATCAATTGGGTGTCAACTATGATTGCGCATCCAAGAATGAAATTGATACAGTTTTGGAATTGGGTATTGAAGCTGAAAAGATTGTTTACGCTAACCCATGTAAGACCAATTCATTCATTAGACATGCGAAAGCAAGTAATGTTAATTTGACTACCGTTGACAATGTTCATGAATTGCACAAGTTGGCCAGGTTCCACCCTGAATGCAAAATTTTGATAAGAATCATGACTGACGATGAAGGTGCTCAATGTAGATTGAGTACTAAATTTGGTTGTAGTTTGACTACAGCCGTTGAGTCTATTTTACCCTTGGCTCAGAGATTAGGTTTATCAGTTGTTGGTGTTGCATTCCATGTTGGATCCGGAGCTAAAGATTTTGATTCGATTTACAAAGCTATTCGTGATTCAAGAGTTGTTTTCAATTGTGGTATTGCGTTGGGATTTAACATGAATTTATTAGATATTGGTGGTGGCTTTGAATTTGAAACTTTTGTCGAGTCATCCAAAATGGTTAATGTTTCAATTGATGAATTTTTCCCACAGGAATTTATTGATGAGCACAAGATTAGATTCATTGCTGAACCAGGTAGGTTCATGGTTGCAAACGCATTCACATTGGCCACTCACGTCATTGCTAAACGTGAATTACAACATCAAGAACGCGCTGATAATCAAGACCACATCAAAGCAATGTTGTACATCAATGATGGTGTTTATGGAAACATGAATTGTATTTTGTTTGATCATCAACAACCAAAAGCTCATGTTTTGAAAAATGGATCACATTTCCATTACATTTACATGGAGAGAGGATTGAATAATGACAACGACAACAAATGTACACTTAATTATTCAATTTGGGGACCGACATGTGATGGTTTGGATTGTGTTTCAACCAAGAGCCAATTAGATTGTGAAGTAGAAGTTGGTGACTGGTTATATTTCCCCAACTTAGGAGCATATACCAGTGCTGCTGCTACTCATTTCAATGGATTTGAAAATAATACAAAGATTATTTATATTCCAGTTGAGTGAGGAGTAGATATAGTATTTATAATATATAAGAAGTTGATATAAGTTTTAATTGTGTTTAGAGCATGGCTTATTTTGATATGAAACAGCGCCTACTTTTGGTCCATTAGCATTTCTTTGTGCGTCTAGATTTAAACAATTACGTCACAATTACATAATACAGTATGTCTGTGATTAGGTAACACAGATTCGATTTTTATTTTTAGACTTCTCACACTGTGACACTCTTTTTGCTGTGCATTCAAAAAATTTAACAACAGTTTTGATAAAACCAAAGTATCGAAATTTTTCACCATTTATCCACCACGTATTCATTCGGAGTTGCGTATACATTATAGGTATATCCCAGAGGTCCCTATCTAGCATAAACACATACTCCAACTACTTTAAACACTTGCAAAAACAGCCCTCTGAGATGTCAAATTATCCCCACCCATTCAATCGAGATCGAAATCAGGATCGAAAAAGCAAAACTAGAACTAACACAACGCAAATTAATAATGCCCTCAATGCTATTCAACATAAACGAACCGAGTCCGATGAAAAAAAGGATCGAACTAGGTACACTACAGACGAGGGTGAAATTATCTCGACAGTCGATAGGGCTGTTAGTTCTGTAACCCCGCCAGCGTCATTCAAACCATCAAATGACCAGGTTTTCTTACGCAATGGATTACCCAATTGTGAATTCATCAAGGATCATTTCTTCCATGAAGGTAGATTGCAAGAAGATCAAGCTATAAAAATCGTGAAGCAAGCGACCCAACTACTCACTGCAGAGCCTAATTTGTTGAGCGTACCGGCACCAGTCACCATATGTGGTGACGTCCATGGTCAGTATTATGATCTTATGAAGTTATTTGAAGTTGGTGGTGATCCCAAAACTACAAAGTACTTGTTCTTGGGAGATTATGTGGATAGGGGGTCATTTTCGATTGAATGTTTGATCTATTTATACGCTTTGAAAATCACATACCCAAACTCATTCTGGATGCTTAGAGGTAATCATGAAAGTCGTCATTTGACAGAATACTTTACTTTCAAGAATGAATGCGTTCACAAGTATTCTCAAAACTTGTATGAAGAGTGCATAACCAGTTTCAATGCATTGCCATTGGCAGCTATCATGAATGAGCAATTCTTTTGTGTTCATGGAGGTATATCCCCACAATTGACTGACTTGGATAGTGTGCGTAAGATGAACAGGTTTAGAGAACCTCCTACAAAGGGATTGATGTGTGATTTGTTATGGGCCGATCCGATTGAAGAGTATGATGAAGATAACATTGACACTGATTATTTGAACAATGCAGTGAGAGGGTGTTCCTATGCATTTACCTATAAAGCAGCATGTAAGTTTTTGGATAGAACTAAGTTGTTGTCCATTATACGTGCACACGAAGCTCAAAATGCTGGATACAGAATGTATAAAAGGACAAAGACGATGGGATTCCCAAGCTTGTTAACAATGTTTAGTGCACCAAACTATTTGGACAGTTATAACAACAAGGCAGCTGTGTTGAAGTATGAAAATAATGTTATGAATATTCGGCAATTTAATGCGTCACCACATCCATATTGGTTACCCCATTTCATGGATGTGTTCACTTGGTCTTTACCGTTTGTTGGTGAAAAAGTGACAGATATGTTGGTTAGCATATTGAATGTGTGTACCGAGGAAGAATTGGATGAAGAAGCACCATTTTCTGAAGCGCAGATTGGTGTTGAAGGAACCACTCCACCAAGTGCAGCAACTTCACCAAGAGCCAGACCACCTCCAATGTTCCCTACGGAAGCAGAAGAAATGGAAGCAGACCTCACTTTGGAGGAAAAGAAGTTAGCCTTGAGGAATAAGATCATAGCTATTGGTAAGATGTCGCGGATGTTCCAAGTATTGAGAGAAGAACAAGAAAGCGTGGCTCATTTGAAAGCATTGAACCGAGGTCAGCTACCCAAAGGCTCGTTATTGCATGGAAAGGAGAGTATTCAAAATAACATTCTTACTTTTGAACAAGCCAAAGCTGCTGATCGTGTAAATGAAGCTTTGCCACCAAGCTATGAAGATATGAAAAAAATGGACGAACAGAGAGGAAAGCGTATTAAAAACCAAATTGAAAACCAGGAGGGCGGAAGTCCCGTATTTCAAAAGTTTATGCGTAAATTATCTCGATAGTTAGTGTAGGTATTTAACATGACGATTATTTGACGTATCATGTCGCGAAATTACATTTTGGACACGCGCATTTTTCATCCACGAGTCATCGAGAATCAACAGTGGTTACACATCCTAAATCATATACTACGACATGCCCCTACAGTCGAAAGTGGTTAACGAGCAACCGAATATAGAAAACACCCTATTGTACTCCACATATCAAGCCTCAAGTCCAGCTAGATTCTCGACCGATGATGACAAGTTTATCATGTATGGTGGTGGTCCATCCTACATCATTCAATGCAAAAACGTATCAAAACTTCGACCCCTTTCAAGCGACCGAGTCTCCTTGTTTGTGTTATCCTCACATTTCATTATATGGTCCAACAAAGATAATTTAGGTGTTGAGATACCGTATCAACTGATTTTTTTGCATGCCTTAGATAAGAATTCACTATACCTACAAGTTCAGAACAGTCCAGTACTCGGTGACTCACTGGATGAGATTTTGGAAATTAGTTTGATTGAAAGCAGTGACCATGGAAATGCGAATGAGCTATTTACCAAGGTCAATGGAAATGCCGAAACTGTATACCATGCCATGTCAACATGCTCAGCCATGCACTATGATTCCGAAGGCGAAGATGATGACGAAATGATGGATCATAACCATGAGACACATTCTCCGACTATAGAAATTCCTGAAAATTGTCTTAATGGTGAAGCGTCCCACATTCAAGTGAGACTGTTCAAGAACGATGGACATGCTGATGATCTAGATGAAGAAGAAGATGAAGAATTAGAGGAAGGCATAGTTGCGGGGATGAGTGTTGATGTTGGATACGCTCAGATAGCAGGTAGTAAAAGAATCGATCAAGATGATGATTTGGTGTGTAGTAGTAAGAGAAATAGAAAGCAGTGATCGACTGCAAGGAGATTATTGAAATAAAATAGTTCTGAAACTCGCTTAGCTAAAGTAATTGATAGAGTTTTCTTTGCATTTCTCAGTGGTTGGTTGCCTTCTTCGGACTGAACTGATTTGACGCTTGTCGCTTAACTGGTAAGAAAAAATCGAAGATTAAATTAATTAGATAAATCTCCTACCACCTTGTCTACTTTGGTTACCTTCACTCGCTCACTACTCTTTATAAACCCTGGCTATATTTAGCTATGAAGTCCTCGGAAGAGAGGATACAGTTCAAAAGGGATTTCTTAAGCTTGGGACAAGGACGGATAATTCCTCTACAAGATGTTAAATTTTGGTCTCGATTCTGGAAACTACCAACCAAAGGTCAAAATATTTTCGAACTACTTTCATTGGAGGATGTGAAGAATGTACGATATCAGAATGTGGCCAACTACATAACGTTTGTACAAGTATTGAGCTTGAAAATCATTGAAATAGCCGAGTTGGAGTTTTTGACAAATAATGATATAACACTGCTTCTTAATTGCATAAGGTTTTTGATTAAGGTTTTACCACCTATACTTGAGCTCAACGATTATGCTGACGGTATTGGTTTCGAGATATTTTGGAACTCTAACTTCGATGTAGCAGAGTATTTTAAATTAAAGGAGGTGGAATTACTGGATTCTGAAGAAGACGTCAACAGGTGTGTACTGTCTGATGCAGTAAAGGTCACTTTGGCATTTAGATTGATGATGGCATTGGTTGACTTATTGTACACCAAGGGGTTCACACTCAATACAAAGGAGAAAGGTGGAGTAAGTTTGAGTGTATGGGAGCCTGGATTGGGATATGCAGGTAAGGCTAGAGCCCCAAATCTGATAGTCGACAGTAACAGAATGGAAGTGTTGAAGCTAATTATAACATTGTGTTCTGATGGATTCTATTGCGCTCCGTCAACAATTGTGTCTAAGGGATCGAGATTTCTCACAGTATTGGTATCATTGACACCTAAAATGAAACTTTTAACGTTGGTATCGTCGCTATTAAATCTCACATGCAGATCGTCAAAGGGGAGTGAAGAAAATGTACTATACTACGATAATATCAACTTGACTGAAACTAGACACTTGTGTGTAACATATGCTTTTTCATTGCTAACTATGATGGTGGTGTATCCCATTCCTAGTGAGACTGGAATATCTGGATGCAAGCTCCACAACATGGCTAGAGGATATCTAGGTAAGGTACACAAAGAGCTGGAACTACTGTTCATTGCCGCTTCCTTGATGGATATTTTACTATCTCCTTTGTTAGTAAAAGATTCCGAAAGTGGTTCTTTCACCTTTGGTAAGAATAACCAACCCTCGATTTGGGCTACGAACACCGTTTTTTTCATTTGGGAATTGATTCAGTGTAATAAACACTTCAAGGACATTATATCCAAAAACCACATGTCACAGTTAATGGTTATCTTGCTATATTACATTTTCGAATTCAAAACAAGTGACAATCAGAAAAATCTAGTGCGTGTTTGTGCATACCTATTCCTATATTTGTCATCGCAATTGAATATGCTAGGTACATTATTCCACCCCATTCCGCTAAAATTATACGACTCTCTTCCATCAAGCTACAAATTAGCAATATCACCAGTGACTACAAGAGATTTTTTGGTAAGTCAACTTTGTTCATTGTTGTTGAATTCATATCCGATACAACCACCTACGTATAGCTTTAGACCTTTGCCGAAACTTTTGTTGAATACTTTGATTGAATCGTTGTATAATTTGATAATACCCGTATCAGACCAAGAACTAAAGGTGCATAACAATCCCAGCAAAAAGTTGAATAACCCAAATTCCCGTGGAGGATTATCATACCAGGCGTCATCATTGATAACCCAGCTCATATCCCGATTCTCAAGCAAAAGCTTCCTTCTCGAGAAATCATATCATTTAAATGTAGTTGCTTTATTAATCAGAGCTGTATGCATAGCAGTTGTCAAGTATCCTCACCCTTCAAGAATGCTATTGTTTAGTATTTTGAAAAATGAAAGGGTTTACGACAATTTATGGAGTACTATATTCAATATCCAAGAATACTCTGTTAGAGGTGACTCAATATCCAGGATTGATGAAACTGAGACCAATGAAAGAGTAATATTTGCAGATCAGACAAATGGAGATACAATTACACAATTGCAGCCAATACCTATATTGCCTCGCAACACAAATGACGAATCATCAATCATATCAGAAAATGAAAGTGTTGAGTCATCTTTGCGCCCACAACCGCCGCCAGGTATGTCAGACAAAGCTAGAGACAAACAAAGAAAGGACAAACCTATTGGCCAAATTTGGTCCGGTAAAGATGCATTAGCAATTATCCTTACTTTAATAATCCCACATTTGAAGCGTGTTTTGAATACCTTGTGGACTGGCACAAGAGGTGCAAGTGTTGACAGTTTTGAGTTAGTTCAAAAGATTGAAAACTCTGACTTCTCAACAATGGTTGAAGAAAACAGACACCAACTCAAGTACGAACTACTTCCAGAGGCACCTTTGGAACAACTAAAATTTGAGTGGAGTTTACTTTCGTTAGGTTGGTACCTTTCGTTGCTATACAGCGAAATATATAACGCGTCGTCTCAAGTTAAAACCTACGTTGGCAATAATAATGGCTTGATCAAGAATTTTTCCACCTCGTTGGCCACTGTAAGTAAGATTACCTCCAGTTGGACAACCTTTCTCAAGCAAGAGCAGCCAGGAAAACAACTGGATGAATTCACTGTGCAATGGGTTGAAAATGGGTTGACAGATGTTAATACATGGCAAGGCACGGATATTAAACTTTTCGATGTTTCATCAGCTTCAAAAGATGGCTTTTTTGCTAGTTTCAACAAGTTTAGTGGAACAACAAGTCAAGCAGTACCAAACACCCCGGGAGGCTTAAATGACATGATGAGAAGGTTCAGTGATTTTAATATCAATGGGATGTCTAGCTCTCCAGTGTCTTCAGTGCTAAGCACTCCCATTGAAGAACAAGAGTCGTACTTTACCAGAAGGCCGGGCAGAAATTCAGTTACAAGCTTGCATTCGTTGAACAAGTTAAATAGAATACGGAGTAATACTCCTCGCAACTCGTTTAGCTAAAAATTTATACAACTATTTTGACCCTGTTTACCTCCTTTTACCCTTCTTCTGTACCAACTGAAACCCATCATCATCGATTAATGGTTCATCCTTCTGTTCTACTATAGCTTTATCTATCTCCATATCATCCTCATCCTCGTCTTCATCCTCTTCACTATCCGAAACGTCTGGGTTGTTTGGATCCCCACCTATATGTACTTGTCTATTTTCTTCTTGAGAATTTCTCTTTTCTTGCCACCTTGCATATAAAGCGTCAATTTGATCATATTCCTGCTCTCGAACTTGTTTATAGAAAGTCATCACCAATGCGGAAATCTCCAAAGCTGAATCGTTATCAACTTGTACATCAAATTCATCCACCATCGCATACAACAAAGTCTCTTCAATTAACTGGATATCAACAGCATTAGATTCTTTGAACAATTCGATTACTATACCACTGATCCAATCTCTCTTTTCTGCTGATTTGGGTCCTCCCCAGGAGTTTTCCACAGCGGTTGCTAACTCTTCCCATTTGTAAACCGCCATGCAAACCCCTAATTCAAATTTGGCTTGTTGTTTTTCATTAGGAAACGTCAAAGTTCCATTTTCTGCTTCAACGTAATCTGTGGGATCTATAGTAGTTGCCATGCTTTACTTGGTGTGTAGCAGAAATTGTCGTTGCTGCGAACAACTCGATGGCCATCTCAGGGAAATTTTCAGAGAAGCCGCATGGGATACCTCTTTTGTGATGCAGGAAAAAAAAAAAATTGTCAGACTCTTCTCTAAATGATTCACACCTTGAAAAACTTGGACTACTGAATCACCTGTCAGCAAAAGATAAGGTTTCATCTATTTGTCTCAAGTTCACAGGCTCACTGGAAACTACAATTTTAGTTGATTCATAACGACTATTACATAATAGTCCAAGCTCACTTACTTTCGTATTAGTCATGGGTAAAGAAGTCGTGTTGGATATTGCCCCCAAATGCATTGATGGGTTAGACTTTTCTGCACTTTCAGCGAAGGATATCGTTGCACAATCAGAAGTTGAGATTCAGACTAGAGACTTGTATGATTTGGAGAAAGGAAGAGTGCCAAAGGAAGGTGGAGCCTTGGATACCAGAATGGGTATCTCTTCAAACTCGTCAGAATGTGCTACATGTCACGGTAATCTCGCATCATGTAATGGTCATTTTGGCCATATTAGACTCGCGTTGCCAGTGTTTCATGTGGGTTATTTCAAAGCTGTCATATCAGTGTTGCAATGTGTTTGCAAAAACTGTGGAGCCATATTACTAGAACCACAAGCCAAGCGTCAATTTTTGTCAGAGTTGAGGCGACCAAACATTGATAACTTAAAGAGGATGAAAATTTTAAAGAAAATCAATGATCAATGTAAAAAGCAACGACGCTGTTTAAAGTGTAATCATGTTAATGGTGTTGTAAAAAAAGCGGCCAGTGGTGCGGGACCTGCATCGTTAAAGATTGTACACGATACATTTAGATGGATTGGTAAGAAAGATACACCAGAAAAAACAGTTTGGGATGAGGATTTAGATTTGGTGTTTAAACGGAACCCCGATTTAGAGAAATTCGCAAAGAGGATTCAAGAGGATTTCAATCCGTTAAAAACCTTGAACTTGTTTAAACAGATCATCCCCGAAGATTGTGAATTGCTTGGAATGGATGCTTCCAAGGGTGGCAGACCCGAGATGTATATATGGAGATATCTACCGGCTCCACCAGTTTGTATCAGACCTTCGGTTATGATGGATGCGCAATCGAACGAAGATGATCTTACAGTCAAGCTTACGGAAATTGTTTGGACTTCGTCGATGATTAAAGCAGGAATTGCCAAAGGTATTTCTATCAATAATTTAATGGAGCAGTGGGATTACTTACAACTTTCTGTGGCAATGTATATCAATTCCGACGCCGCTAATCCAGCTTTGATGTCTGGTGGAGGTGGCGGTGGCTCGAAATCTGCAAAACCTATACGTGGGTTCTGTCAGAGATTGAAAGGTAAACAGGGCCGTTTTAGAGGAAATTTGTCAGGTAAAAGAGTGGATTTCTCTGGTAGAACTGTCATTTCACCAGATCCCAACTTGAAAATAGATGAAGTCGCAGTTCCCGATAGAGTAGCTAAAGTATTGACATATCCTGAAAAATGTACCAGATATAACAAGAAAAAGTTGCAGTGTTTGATTATTAATGGACCCGATGTACATCCGGGAGCAAACTATGTAATGAAGCAGAATGAAGCAGGAAAGAGGAATTTGAGATTCGGTGATCGTGTTAAATTGGCAAAATCCTTACAGATTGGTGATGTTGTTGAACGTCATATTGAAGATGGCGATGTGGTCTTGTTCAATCGTCAACCTTCGTTACACAGATTATCAATTTTGGCACATTACGCGAAAGTCCGTCCTTGGAGAACCTTTAGATTGAACGAATGTGTTTGTACGCCATATAACGCTGATTTCGATGGTGATGAAATGAACTTGCATGTTCCTCAAACCGAAGAGGCTAGAGCTGAAGCAATTAATTTGATGGGAGTTAAGAATAATTTGTTAACGCCAAAGTCAGGTGAGCCTATTATT
Organism: Candida orthopsilosis Co 90-125; assembly: GCF_000315875.1. Classification (NCBI taxonomy): domain Eukaryota; kingdom Fungi; phylum Ascomycota; class Pichiomycetes; order Serinales; family Debaryomycetaceae; genus Lodderomyces; species Lodderomyces orthopsilosis. Next base: position 2,382,391 of record NC_018295.1, read on the forward strand.
GCCGCCACTCAAGATTTCATAACTGGTTCGTATTTGATTTCGCATAAGGATTCCTTTTTTGATCGTGCGTCATTAGTACAACTATTGAGTATGATGTCAGATGCTGATATTCAATTTGATATTCCACCGCCAGCAATAATGAAACCAGTCATGCTTTGGACTGGTAAGCAAGTGTTTTCATTATTGATCAAACCAAACAGACAAAGTAAAGTTGTTATTAATTTAAATGCTAAGAACAAGACATTTCATCCACCTGCGAAAGGATTACCAAGTGAGATGTCCCCAAACGATGGTTTCGTTCTCATTAGGGGCTCTCAAATCCTTAGTGGGTTGATGGATAAATCAACCTTAGGAGATGGTAAGAAACACTCTGTTTTTTACACTATACTTCGAGACTATGGTCCTCAAGAAGCGGCAGCTGCAATGAATAGAATGGCAAAGTTATGTGCTCGATTTTTGGGTAATCGTGGATTCTCCATTGGTATCAACGATGTGACTCCTGCTCACGAATTGAAGCAAAAGAAAGAATTGATGGTTGAACAAGCGTATCTTAAATGTGACCAGTTGATTGATTTGTACAATAGAGGCAAGTTAGAAACTCAACCTGGTTGTAATGAGGAACAAACTCTTGAAGCCAAAATTGGTGGTTTGTTGTCCAAGGTTAGAGAAGAAGTGGGTGATGTTTGTATTCGTGAATTGGATTCTTTAAATGCTCCATTGATTATGGCTACATGTGGTTCAAAGGGTTCCACGTTGAATGTTTCGCAGATGGTGGCTGTTGTTGGTCAACAAATCATTTCAGGTCATCGTGTTCCTGATGGTTTTCAAGATCGTTCATTACCTCATTTCACCAAGAACTCGAAAACGCCACAATCTAAAGGGTTCGTTAGAAATTCATTCTTTAGTGGTTTATCGCCACCGGAATTCTTGTTCCATGCTATTTCAGGAAGAGAAGGTTTGGTTGATACTGCGGTGAAAACGGCTGAGACTGGTTATATGTCACGTCGTTTGATGAAGTCCCTTGAAGATCTTTCTTCGCAATACGACAACACTGTCCGTAATTCGTCAAATGGTATTGTTCAGTTTACTTACGGTGGTGACGGTTTGGATCCATATGACATGGAAGGTGACGCAAAACCAGTAAACTTTGTTAGGCAATGGGATCACGCATATAACGTTACATATAATGTTAATGACAAACCATTGTTGCCGTATGAAATAAATGAACTAGCCGACAAGACATTGAAACCACTTGTTGACAAGCTTGCTGTTGTTAGTGATGAAGTGCAAAATAAGGATGAGCTTGTCGATCAAAAAGACGCTGAAAGAGCATTTTATGAATCGGTCAGAGAGTTTTTACGTGATAAGGCTGAAACACTTGCACGGTTGAGAGAAAGTAGAGGGCTACAAGCATTCTACACTAGAGTGAATGAAGATGACATCCAATTGGATGAAGATGAAGCCAAAATCAACGCTGTGAACCAATTGTTGAAAATATCACACAGGGCCGCCAAGGAGTTTATGAAACAATGTTTGTACAAATATTCGAGAGCGAAAGTAGAACCTGGAACAGCTGTTGGCGCTATTGGAGCGCAATCAATTGGTGAACCAGGTACGCAAATGACTTTAAAGACTTTCCATTTTGCTGGTGTGGCATCGATGAATGTAACTTTGGGTGTTCCACGTATTAAGGAAATTATCAATGCATCCAAGACTATATCTACACCTATCATTAATGCTGTTTTGGTCAATGATGACGATGAAATTGCGGCTCGTGTGGCAAAGGGAAGAATTGAAAAGACATTGTTGAAGGATGTGGCATTCTATATTGAAGATGTGTATAAAGACAATATGGCATACTTGGCCATCAAAGTGGATTTGGAGACTATAGATAAATTGCAGTTGGAATTGACTATCGATAACATTGCCCAAGCTATTTGCAAGGCGCCCAAGTTAAAGATTGCACCTTCCGATGTCATCATTACCGGCAAGAATAGGATAAACGTGTTGTGCAATGTTAATGAATCAAAGTCAGAGAGTTTGAAATCGGCTAGTGATTCACTAAATGCACTCTTTTTTAGAATGCAAACATTGAAGAGGGTGTTGCCAGACATTTGTATCAAGGGGTTACCAAACATCTTCCGTGCAGTTATCAATATCAAAGATGATGGAAAGAAGGAATTGCTTGTTGAGGGGTACGGTTTGAAAGATGTCATGAATACTGAAGGTATCGTTGGTACAAAAACTACTACCAATCACGTTTTGGAAGTGAATGAAATCTTAGGTATTGAAGCTGCCAGAGGCTCGATCATTAGAGAAATTGACTACACAATGAGTAATCACGGTATGAGTGTTGATCCTCGTCATATTCAATTGCTAGGAGATGTCATGACGTACAAAGGTGAGGTCTTGGGTATCACAAGATTCGGTCTCAGTAAAATGCGTGACTCTGTATTACAATTGGCATCATTTGAGAAAACCACCGATCACTTGTTTGATGCTGCATTCTTTATGAAGAAGGATAAGATTGAAGGTGTTTCTGAGTGTATTATTTTGGGTAAGACAATGAGCGTTGGTACTGGGGCGTTCAAATTGGTTAAATCATCCAACTATGATGAAAATGTGTTGAAGAGAAAGAACACCTTGTTTGAATCTTGTTGTGAAGTGTCAACAACTGCTTAATTGAAATTATTGTATATGTATTTAATTATAATTTACAAAAATTGTAATACCTCATGATCCTTTTTCAACACAGAAACCACTTCCTCTTCGCTAATGTTCAATAACACCATTCTCCTTCTTTCACTTGAGAAATTTTGTTGGGTAATTATTCCTGCTTCCACCAAGGAGTTCAAGACAAATTCAAAATTGTGAACTCTAATATTAACTTGTACTTTATCGCCAATTTTATCCGTATACAACAAATCAAACATCGATGAATCTGTCACGAACGGATTGGAAGTTGTAAACATGGCCATCGAGTTCTTCATCTCGTCGATGATATCGCCCACTGAATTTTCTGCAAAACCACTTCGCCTTGTTCTTCTTAATAGTGCTGCAAGGAAAAGTTTAGCTGCAAATGGTAAGGTGTTTAAGTATTTTGCTAGTGGCGAGTTGACACTCTCACCGATTGCTTGAGATATGTGAGAAATCAATACTTGGCATGCGTCCCCCTTTGGGTCATTGTTCTCCAAATATTGTCTCTCAGCAAGCTCAACTGCTCTACGACAGATTGTTAAAGCACGCCTAGCATCACCACTAACACTAGCTACTTTTCGTGATGCAAATCCAATGGCGTCAGCACTGATCTCCACCTTATGTCGACTGGTTTTTGTCAACATGTCTAGTCTGTGCTGAATTATTGCGCCCAATTGCTGATATGTATACCCCTTGAACTGAATTCTTCGGAGACCCATTCTCGATGATATTTTATTAGCAAGTACCCTCTCTGGCAAATCCATAGTGTTTGCAACAGCTATAACGATAAGTTTCGAAGTAGCGTACGTAGGCCAATTGAAAAAATTGTACATGACATTCTGCTTCTTTTGAGCTATCTGGTCCAATTCGTCCATCATAACCACCAAAGGTTTTCTCTTATCGTCCCTTCTCATAAAATATTCTTCTAATAAAATGGCTGCGTTGGAGTCAACCACTCGATCTCCACCAGTTATATACTCCCATAACATACTATATGCGACTGTTGGTGAAAGCAATTTCAAACCATTGATTTCTAAAAAGTTGAACGGTTTTACATAGCCTTCTTCGGTTAAGTTAGTCATTTGTTGAATGACATCTTTTATGGTGGCTGTTTTCCCCATTCCAGGAACACCACTGACGTATATGCAACAGCCCGTTCCTTCATTTATCGCACTTTCCAAACTGGCGTAAATCATCAGAAACTCATCCTCTCTACCAGGAAGTGCATTCAAGCGTTGAGACGTATGTAGCTTTTCCTTAACCTCTCTAAAAGCTTCAGAAGTTGGGTCAAGTGTACCTTCGGGTGGCCTTTTGGAAGGTGATGTAAATGAGGGTAGCCGGCTTTGGTCTTGCATGACTCTGATTTTTTTACGAGGCGTAACCACTGAGTAGATACTTTCAATTTCCGAATCGACAGAACGGGTCAATTTTGTAGGTGACAGTGATTTATTTGGGGTCAATGAAGATGCAACTTTTTGTTTTCTTGGTGACGGAGTGATGACTCTTCTGCGCTTTCGATTTCTAGAAGAGACTTTTTCATCTTCGGAATCTTCATAGTCCTCACTACCGCTTTCACCACCCAGTGAAGATGTTGAACTTTCAGATTCTTCAACAGTAGCTTTTGCAGGCGCATGCGTCTTGGTTTGTTCTTCATTCTTTTCAGAAACCTTCGGCTTTCCCCTTGCCCTTCCTCTCCCTCCTATCCCCTGTTGACTTTCCTTCTCTTGTTTCTTTAGCAGGCCTGGATTGAATACAATCTTCTTTAACGTATCCTGAAAATGGTCCGTATTTTCAATAAATTGTTGCATAAGTTCATTGTAATCGAATATCTCGGAAAACTTTCCCTGCTCGTTTGTTGCCCTACGGCACATGAATATCTGTTTCCCCTCATGTTGAGATTTATCACGTTTTTCATAATCCATTTCTGATAAAACCTGAACATGTTCGCCTATCTGTTCGAGTTCAATTTCATCCTGGTAAGGAATAAGCAATACCTCCCTATCAATGATTTTAATATTTTCAGGAATAGCCTTAATTTCATCTCGTTGACTAAACCAGATGACAAATATTTCAACAAAGTCGTTGATGCCAAATCGTATATCTTTAATCAATGCAATGTTGGACCCGCCCTCAGCGGTGACAAAAATTGTGTCTCCCGTTTTCACTTGGAATTGATCAGCTTTACGTCTTAAAATGAGACTATCTGATGATGCTCGTGCTGAGCCCGATTTGGTCCTGCGATTGGTTCTCCTTGGATGTGAACTTTGAGAAGATGAATTGGGTTTATCTTCTATTTCAGAGCTAAAGACGAGCTCCCATCCTTTATATTCGAGTGCCATAGGTCCTCGAGAGTTCACAGGTGGAAGAGGCTCAAAACAACTCTTGTGCGGCTTGATATTTTCTAGAAAGCCAAAAAAAATAATATGCACGTATTATCTAGATGATTAGGGACGCTTCACAGTCATGTAATTTTTATAGTAAATACAAATCAGAGATAACGGCTTCGTTTGAAAGTATATTATATTATGGTGCCTCTTCACGGGACGTTATAGAAATGAACTAATTTCGTTATATCGTTAACAGTTGGAGAAAGACACATGTCTTCCCCAGTCTAGCTTTATTTGAAAATCAATATAGGCTCTCCCACATTGACAATTTCATCCAAATTCAACTTCAAATCAAATGCTTTTGATAAGATAATCTTAAAAATTTTCTGTACGTTTATTGAATGACTGGTTGAGCAGAAAATAACAGGCGCCTTCATTGCTGCTCCGAACTTTTTAGCTTGTTGTGTGATTTCAATTTGGTCTTGAAATGATAAATCTATAAATTGATCATATTTTGTGCCAATGAGGAACGGAATGGCCGTCTTATTGAACCCCCTTACTTGTCGATACCATTCTTTAATTGAATTAAGAGTCGATTTTCGTGTGAGATCAAACATAAATAAAATTGCAACCGCATCATTTGAGACTAGCGGTAGCATATTGATAAATTCTTTTTGCCCTCCAAGATCCCATATGGAAAACATGATTGTGGTATTTCTTATTTGTATTCGTTTATCCATGAAATTGACACCAAGTGTTTGTATATAATCTTCATCAAAGGAACCCTCGACATATTTCACCATTAACGAAGTTTTACCTATTTGGGAATCTCCAATTAAGCCTATTTTCAATGCGACTCTATTGGGTAATAGTTAGTATGAGATCGTTTGTTCAAATAACCGTGGATGAACAACATACTGGTTGTTTTGGTCTTGTTCCTCGTCCATTGGGAACTGAATGAATGTGCAGGTGATATAAATGCGAGCGTTGGGTGTATGTATTTAAGAAGTGGTGGTGATTTTCCAAAGGTGATTGTGTTGTTGTTGTTGTTTGAGATGCGTCCTTGAAGCTGGTTATCACGCTAATCTCCAAAGTTGACCCAAAATCGAAACAGAGTTGTTTACCTTTTGTGTAAAGCACACGACCAAAAGGCTAAAGCCCTAATAATTCATTTAGCACGTGTATAGTGAAGATATGATTTCTTGTTTTTCACTCACATAATTGTTAGGTAGCGCAGAAAAGCATTGTCTTATTTGAAGAATTTGTTCTGCTGCTACCTTAACTAATATATTACTTAATACGTAGTGTGTTTATTATATAATCACATAGTACAGAGTACACTAGTACACTACTCCTCTCACACAGAGAGAGTGTGAGTGGGAGAAAAAAAAATTTTAATACTGAAACCTACAAAAATTAATTTTTCAAGTTTTTCCTTTCATTATCTTCAACAAACTGAAAGCATTAAAACATGGCAGTAGGTAAAAATAAGAGACTTTCTAAAGGAAAGAAGGGATTGAAAAAGAAGGTCGTAGACCCATTCACCAGAAAAGATTGGTTTGACATCAAAGCTCCAACCACTTTTGAAAACAGAAATGTTGGTAAGACTTTAATCAACAGATCCACTGGTTTGAAAAATGCTGCCGATGGATTGAAAGGAAGGGTTTTCGAAGTCTGTTTAGCCGATTTACAAGGTTCTGAAGACCACTCTTACAGAAAGATCAAATTGAGAGTTGATGAAGTTCAAGGTAAAAATTTGTTGACCAACTTCCATGGTTTGGACTTTACTTCAGACAAAATAAGATCATTGGTTAGAAAATGGCAATCATTGGTTGAAGCCAACGTCACTGTCAAGACTGCTGATGACTACGTTTTGAGAGTATTTGCCATTGCCTTCACCAAGAGACAACCAAACCAAATCAAAAAGACCACTTACGCTCAATCATCTAAATTAAGAGAAATCAGAAAAAAGATGATTGAAATCATGCAAAGAGAAGTTTCCAACTGTACTTTGGCTCAATTGACCTCCAAATTGATTCCAGAAGTTATTGGTCGTGAAATTGAAAAATCAACCCAAACCATCTTCCCATTGCAAAATGTTCACATCAGAAAAGTCAAATTATTGAAACAACCAAAATTCGATTTGGGTTCATTGTTGGCTTTACACGGTGAAGGTTCAACTGAAGAGAAAGGTAAGAAGGTTTCAGGTGGTTTCAAGGATGTTGTTTTGGAATCAGTTTAAAGCGGTGAACATGAGCATATAGCATTTCAGCTGTTTTCTTAATTTGTAACTACCTAATTTTTAAATATATATACGAAAGGGTTTCATTAAGAGTGATTGTAGAAAAGACTGGTGTAGATATTGAATTGTTGAAGTTAAACTCCAGGTAGTGACAAAGAACAGAGCCTCAAAAGACGATACTAGTAATGAAAAGATCTCCTCACTTTGATCAAATGTATGAGTAACTTACTCTTGCATATATCTGTTTTGAGTTCATCGTAAGTGTAGTTGGTACAGTGAGTGAATGTCGTGATGGTCAATGTCGTAGATATACTTTACGACAATTATCTTGCATATACGTTTTCAATGACGTTTTTGCGGTAGCAATAATCCAAAACTAACACAAACACGAAGTCCATGGCTTTGCAAGCCCAATCCGAGGTCACTATTTGGAAGTACAAGCTTTTCAGCTAACTACAAGTGTTGCACTTGCTCTACATACCAGGCCGTTTACTCGCAGACTATACAGCTCCTTTCATTTGAGTGTTCTGCTCGTTTTTTAGCATTATCAATGAAGTTTAATAGGTATAGCAAAACTAACAAAATCCTCACTTTCTATTGTATTAAATTATACACAAAAATCACCCCTACACACAATAAAATTGGAATTTCATCCTTTCTTCTTGTTCCTCTGAATTTTTAACTTCTTATTGAACGTAACCAAAGGATACTTTACAACCTCAAACTACCTATTTTTCTATCAGGATCTACTCAGCAATTAACTCCTTTCACTCAATTAACTACAAGTTTGGCTTACGACTATTATGATCCAAAGTCAAGTATGTATAACATATCTTCGTCGCAATCACTATGAAGGCACGTTTGATCAAAAGTTGGACCAGTCTTGCCATTGCAACCAATTCGCAATGTACAGTGAAAAGTACAACACAAGACACTTATACTAACTTGCAACAGGATCGTACTGACCCTGTAAAGAATGGTGAGCCTGCATTTGCTGGTGAACAAACTGGCAAAGACCAATTCGCTGAGCAAAAGAAGAGTATCAACAAAAAAGGTCACCCTGGAGGGGATTCCAAAAGCTCGAAAGAAAAGTATGGCAATACTGAAAATGATTATCATCCCGGTTTTGGCGGAAATAAAGATGACGTCAAGGAGTACAATAAGAAAGTGCAAACAGGGCCAGAACAGCAAGTAAATTCGGCATCTACTCAGCCAAAGCCCATCCCATCGCAACACCCTCATGGAAAGGTTCATGTAAGAGATCAATTAACATTCTCTTGGCAAAGAGTCGGAGGTTGGGATGTCGATGTGGACACAGACAAGAAGAAGTTGTTGAAGAATGCCAAAACAGTTGAAGGATATATAATTGACCACTTTTATGGTGATTGGTATTGGAATACATCTCTTATGTTGGGAACATGCCTTTTTGCATGGTTGGTTGCCAGGTTAGGAGGAGGAATATTATCATTGGGACTTGTTTTGTTATTTACAAATTCAATCTATCGTGGAGAATTCAGAAGGTTCAATCGTAATATTAGAGACGACATGAAGAGAGTTAAGGCTGACAATAGGCTAGTTAACCAATTAGAAACTATGGAATGGATGAACTCGTTTTTAGATAAATTTTGGGTTATCTACATGCCTGCTTTATCTGAACAAGTCATGTTCCAAGCCAATGAGATCCTTAAAGATCAGGCACCTGGATTCGGTATTGAAAAATTGTCGTTGGATGAATTTACATTGGGTTCTAAAGCTCCTCGTGTTGACTCAATAAAGTCATATCCACAAAGTCGCCACGATGTTATTGAAATGGATTGGGCATTCTCCTTTGCTCCAAATGATACTGATGACATGACTAAGAATGAAATCAAGAGAAAGATTGACCCAAAAGTTGCTCTAGGTGTCACTGTTGGTAAAGCATTTATTTCAAAGTCTTTGCCCATTTTGGTTGAGGATATGACGTTTACTGGTAGAATGAAGGTTAAATTGAAGCTTTCGTTAAATTTTCCTCATGTTAAGATTGTTTCTATTCAATTTTTGGAACCACCAAATATTGATTATGTTTTGAAGCCTATTGGAGGTGATACTTTGGGTCTCGACATTATGTCATTTATCCCAGGGTTGTCCAAATTCGTGAATGGTATTATCCACTCTACCTTGAGACCTATGCTTTATGCTCCAAACTCACTTGATATCAATGTCGAAGAACTATTGGAAGGTCAATCTAACGACTCCATAGGTGTTGTTGCTGTATACATCAAGTCATGCAAGAATTTAAAAACAGGACAAACCACCAAAGCCAATAGCATCAACCCATATGTACAAATCAAGGTTTCTAACAATGGTGATATTGACGAGAGAACTAAGGTTAAGAAGCAGGTTAATGATCCAGTGTTCTTGGAACACAAATACATATTGGTCAACCAATTAGAGGGTAACTTCTTCAACTTTAACGTGTTCCACTTGTTAGAGGATCAAGCAGATGATCAGTTGATTGGTAACTGTGAGTTCCCAATGGGAGAATTCTTACAAGAAGAGAATCAAGTAGGTATTGTTAAGAACATCATGGAAGGGGGAAAAGTTGTTGGAAAGTTAGAATTGGATATGAAGTATTTTCCAACGATGCAACCAATGGAGCTTGACGACGGTACTAAGGAGGTTATTACTGATTCTGAGGTTGGTATAATGAAGATTACCTTACATGAGGCAAGAGATTTAGATATTTCAAAATCTGTCATTGGTTTGTTGAATCCATATGCAGAGATCTATGTTAACAACGAATTGGTGAAGACATGCCGTAAATTGAGACAAACTAATGAACCATCGTGGGAGCAATCATTTGAAAGTTTAATTACTCAACAGACTGAAACTTCCATTCAAGTTCTTGTACGTGACACTGTCGATAATGGTATCGTTGCCAATTTGGAAGCAAATTTGCAAGACCTTGTGTTTGAAAGTGGAAGGGGACAACTGTGGATTACATGCCCTGCCCTTTCTGAAAATTTGCCCCCTCCTCAGATTCGTGTTAGTGCAGGCTGGAAACCTTTGGCGGTTGATGAGGATACCAGCTCCAAGGTGATTACCCCTGCTCCTGTTGGTGGTATCAGAATCCACTTGAGAGGAGCCAAAGGATTGAAGAATTTAGAATCTGTTGGATATGTTGATCCATACGTGAGGTTGATTATGAATGGTAAGTTGAGAGGTAAAACAGTGACCTTTGCTGAAACAGTCAATCCTCAATGGAATGCAGTTTACTTTTTGCCGGTACTAAACCCCCACCTGCACTACTTGTTGGAGATCATGGATGCTGAACCAGAAGGTAAGGATAGATCATTGGGTACCGCCGCAATTAATGCTGCTGACTTTTTACGAAAGAATGATGAAGGTTACTATCTTGGTTACGATGGTGCAGATGAAATCATTGAGCAGCCCGTTTTGTTTGAAGGAGAACCATGTGGAACTCTCTTCTATTCTGTTTCCTTTTTCCCAACCATCAATGCTTATTCTCTATCTGAATTGCACAATTTGGATGCATATGAGGAGCAGAAAAGATTGAAGGAGAAGCGAGAAGAGGAACAGTACAAGAAGGATGAAGAGACATTTAAAAAGAACCCTGGTGAGTACGAATGGATCGAAACCGAGGAAGATGCAATGGCTGAGCCTCCGAAGATTAAACTTAAATTGGCTGATGCTGTTAAATACAGGGCTGGGGATATGGCAGTACATCTTCTTGGTGGAAAGTTCCATAAAAATGATGTGTACGTGCAAACTATTTTTGACGAACATGCTTATCCTTCAGGTGTGTCACCAAAGGTTGAAAACAGAAGGTTAGCTACCAAGTCAATTGGGGAAACATTTATCAGAGATTTACCCAATTCCAAATTGATTTTCAGAATCACTAAGAAGGTGGAGGTGACCCATCAAAAAGATATTTTAGTTGAGCAAACCTTTGATACAATTGATCTTTATGAAAAGTCGTTTAAAAAGCCAATCACTCTTCATCTTGGACCAAAGGATACTATCGAAGTCCAACTCGAATATATACCATCAATTGCTAAGTTGGCACCATTGGATACTATCTTGGATGTCGGTATTTGCAAATTGGAAATTATTGGAGCCAAGAATATACCATCAGTTGACTCCAATGGTAAATCAGATCCTTTGTGTATGGTCAAATTGGATGGGGTTGAGATTTTCAAAACTGACAAGAAACGTAGGACTTTGGACCCACTTTGGAATGAGGCAGTCGATTTCCCAATGATTTCGAGATCTAGACAAGTGTTGCTTCTTGAAGTGTACGATTGGGATCTTACGCATGACTTGGAATTATTGGGTATAGCAAATCTCGATTTGTCCAGCATTCCTGCATTGACAACCACACCGTTCACAGTTAATTTGGATACACAAGGAACACTTGACTTGAGAGCTACGTTCTTCCCTGAATATGTTAGACCACCCGTTGAATCAAAGGAAGCTATTCCTGTTGATCTTAGTATGGTACATCAAACTTCGATGAAGGCAGTTGGCAATGTCACTGATTTTGCTACTGGAGCTGTTGGTACAGGACTCGGTGCTGGTGCTGATGCAATAAGCAAAGGTGACAAGTTCTTCAAAGGACTCAGAGGTAAGAGAAAATCAAAGAAGGATGATGATCTGGCTAGTAAAGCCGATGATGATAGGTCTGTTGCTCCTAGTCATACCACAGGCAGTGAACGAAGCGGAGTCAAGAGCGATAAATCAACGCAACAGAAGCAAGAAAATGGCGAAGGTCAGGAGGAAGGTGGTGAAGAAGACATTCCAGAGGAAGAAAAGGAATTCAGAGAAGCTCAAGACGCTGAGATATCTAGTGTTATTGCCGCACCAAACATTCGTGAGGAACCATTACCTCCACCACAAAAGCCTATCCTTGGACATAATAGGAACGTTAGTAGTGCAACAGAAGCTTCAAGTTTTGCTGCCAGTGTACACGGCGAAGATGCCATCCCTGGTAGACTCACAATTGTGGAGGCCAGGGGCTACTCTAATCCAACATTGGATGTCAAGGCTGTGTTGAAAACAACAACTAAGGAGAAAGCATTGCTCAAAACCAGGAGTGCTAAACATGATAAGAGTACAAATTCTTACAAATGGAGTGAAAGTGTACCTTTCAAATCTGCCCCTACAGGGCAGTTGATCCTCACTGTAAGACAGCCACATACTTTCGGAAAGAGTGAGACTGTAGCCGAAGCGGTGGTCAATTTGAGTCATTACATCAATGTTAACGAGAACATACCAATTCCTACTGGTCATGGTGAGATTGTTATCAATTTGAAGTACTTCACTTAGTTGGTGGTGTTTGTGTGTGTACGTGTTTATTAATTTTGTTATTGTTTTAATTTATTGATGTAGGTGCGGAGGTCTCTGAAATGAAACTGACCAATGAATGAGGAAGGTGATTATTTATATATTTCACGTGATCGGTTTCAATATGGGCGAAGCTAGTGGAACCATAGTCTCCATTTGGGGAAAGAGTTTGGTAAATAGGATGCTTTCATTGAGTAAATTAACTTTACGAAACTTTTAGAATTTTGTGCAAGATTTGTGCCAAATTTGTATAATCTGGTATAGATCTTGAATTGAACTAGAATGGAGTTTGGACAAAAACAATACTTTATTAATTAAAATTGTATTACCATCGGAATTGGTTCGTAGAGAGATATAAACCAGCACTTCAACTTGTATGGCAGTGGCTATTATACTGTTACAAGAGAGGTTTTCTCAAAAGGAAAGTTTAATTCGAACTAACTATAAATCCTATCTACAATAATGTAGCAGACACTACCTCATTGAACTCATTCTCTGCAGAAGTGTGCTCACGTTTACCCCCCACTCTTGGATGTTGTTTATAACCACATTACTAACTCTCCTTGCAAGTCGGTAGCACCTTTTATTGAATGGTTGCGAAATTTAAACTTAGGGCTTAACCCTAAACGACACATGACAATAATTTTTCGTTACACAAACAAAAATTACCTTTTTTTCTTAATCTAGCTATGCGCGCCATAATGCGAAAATATTCATTCTCTCGCCCGAAGCTCGCCCCAAGAATCGCTTTTTCTCCCCTTGACCTTCTAGACCAGTTCGACTAATTTACGATCCTCTACTGCACACTCATTCAACATATTTTTTTTTTTTTTTTCACCAAAAGTTTATCACTTACCAGAAGAAAAAAAAAATTTTAGAATATTCACCATAGTGTTTCCCAATATCAAACATTCATCAAGATCAAAAATGAGTTCAGCAGTATGTCTATCAAAAGGAAGATAAGCAATGGAGACTTTTGGAAATGCCAACTGGGGGAAGCATCAATAAACTGATGCGTACAATCGTGAGGGAATTCAGATAACCACATCACTTTTCAAGAAACTTCAACTGGAAGTGGATATTTATTCATGGCAACCATGTAACACCAAAAGGACATAACAAGATGATTTAATAGAATTTATTTTACTTTCACACAGTAGACACAAAGGTCTCCAACCATCATCGAATCCGTATACTAACAATTTTTTAGGCACCAAAGTGGTATCAATCTCAAGACGCTGCCGTCCCAAAGCAAACTAGAAAGACTTCTCGTCCACAAAAATTGCGTGCCTCATTAGTTCCAGGTACCGTTTTAATCTTGTTGGCCGGAAGATTCAGAGGTAAGAGAGTCGTATACTTGAAGAACTTGGAAGACAACACTTTGTTGGTCTCAGGCCCATTCAAAGTTAACGGTGTCCCATTGAGAAGAGTTAACGCTAGATACGTTATTGCTACTTCCACCAAGGTAAACGTTGAAGGTGTCGATGTTTCTAAATTCAACGTTGAATACTTTGCTAGAGAACAAAAACCAAAATCCAAGAAATCAGAAGCTGAATTCTTTGAAGAAGCTCCAGCCAAGAAGGAAATTAAGTCCGAAAGAGTTGCTGACCAAAAGACTGTTGATGCTGCTTTATTGTCAGAAATCAAGAAGACCCCATTGTTGAAACAATACTTGGCCGCTTCTTTCTCATTAAAGAACGGTGACAGACCACACTTGTTGAAATTTTAAATATACTTACACGGGGTTATGAAGGTAGGGTATCATGGGCTGTATACATTTTATCAGATGAAACTTGTATAGAGGCCATAATTGGAAATACTGTATTTTAGTTACAATTTATCCAATAAACGGATTCATTTAATGTAATGTTTTATGTGTAGCAACCTATAGAGTTGAATTCTCTTTGAATTGTGTAGATTATTGTTGTCAAAGGTGGCCTTTACACTGGGGGGATGTTTTGGTGGGGCCACGTGAATACTAGTTGAAATAATAGGAACGAGACTTCTATGAATTTCCATCGCATCACTTAAAATTAAATCTCCATCGCAGAAAATTACATTGCAAAAAAAAACATCCCATCGCTAAAAGAGCATTCAATTAGATAGACAGCCATGTCACAATTAACACCTATTGCTACTTATAACTTGGCCCTTAAGCCATTCCAACCACTTCCTGCCATTGAGGAGGACTTTCCCGTAACCATTAGGCTTACTTTGGCCTCATTGGACCCAGAGGCAGAAGATGATAAAGCAGAACCTTCTACCTTGAGAATTTTGAAAAAGGCAGCATTTGATGAGGACGAAGAAGACGAAGAAGATGACTATGACGAGGAAGATGAGGAAGATGAATTAGATGAAGAAGAAGAGGTTACTGTAAAATCGAATGGTTCAAAAAATGACATAGAGGTTGACGAAAAAGTCGAAGAGGATGACGAGGATGAGGAAGAAGAAGATGATGAAGAGGAGAGCGATGGGGACGATGAGGACGATTTAGACGATGACATTGCTGAATTTGTTGTTTGTACTTTGTCCCCAAAACACCAATACCAACAAACACTTGATCTTACAATCACTCCGGATGAGGAGGTTTACTTTGTTGTCACCGGTTCTTACCCAATTCACTTGACTGGTAACTATATTGAGCACCCGGCTGATGAAAGTGATGAAGATGAAGAAGAATACGGTGAATACGATGACGAATATGACTTGTCACCAGATGAAGATGAAATCATTCATGGAATTGACTTCAACGAAGCTTACGATGAGGATGAAGATGATGAAGATGATGAAGATGATGAATATGACAGAGAGGAATCAGCAGAGCCTGGAAAAATACAAGAAATAAAGGATGAAGAAGAAGCAAAGGCAAATGGTGAACAAACTAATAAAAAAAGAGCAGCATCTGAAGAGGAATCAAAAAAATCCAAGAAGGCCAAAAAGAATGCTGCAAAGAAGGAAGAAAAAAAGTCTGTCCAATTTTCTGAAGAATTAGAGCAGGGCCCTACGGGATCCACCTTGGCCAAAGACAAGAAGGAGAAAAAGAGTGCAGAGTCAGATAAAGCTTCCAAAGATAAGAAGTACCCAACAAAGACATTGTTAGGAGGTGTCATAACTGAGGACAGAAAAGTTGGCTCTGGTCCAACTGCAAAGTCCGGAAACAAGGTTGGTATCAGATACATTGGTAAGTTGAAAAATGGTAAGGTGTTCGACAAAAACACTTCAGGCAAACCATTCAGCTTTAAATTGGGTAAAGGTGAGTGTATCAAAGGATTTGATCTTGGAGTTACAGGTATGAGTGTTGGAGGTGAAAGGAGAGTCATTATTCCAGCCAAGATGGGATATGGATCTCAAGCCTTGCCAGGAATCCCAGCCAACTCCGAGTTGACTTTTGATATAAAATTAGTTTCTTTAAAGTAGACATATCGTATATACTAGATAAGTTTAATATATCTTGTTCTTATATTACTATGTGATTTTGTTATGTTTAAATATTCATTGCCTTCAACTACCTTTTTCTTTAACAACGGTGAAGAACATTTGACTCCTCCCATTTTGCTATATTTTATTTGCTACAATATAACCATTGCTAGTTAGTTAGATTACACGTTCCCCTCAGTTTGTCAACTGCGCTTATTGATACTATACGAGCACTTGGTCCGCCCGTCACTTTTAGAAGCCAAAACCTCCTTTCTGAAATACACACGAGCAATAAAGGATTTCAGTCCATTGTTATACTAATCATATCGACTGTTGCTCATTCGGTATTACAGTTAAAACAGTTCCCTGTCTGCATCATAATCTCAACTACCTAAACGAGGAGTTTATTGACAGACACGTATCTAGCGCAGTGAAAAAAAGGGAAAAAAAAAAGTAAACTTTGTTAATTTGTTGGGAAGAAGACCCACATTGAAAAATCCAAAGTGAATAAGAAGGTTAGTGCTTAAGCAGAACGACATGCTCAGTTTTTTACAACAGGTCACAGGAGACTTGGCAAAGACTGCAGCTCATAAACCTATTCATTTCATCGTTGTACCGGCATTGTTAGCCTCAATTGCATACTTGTCAATCATCGATGATTATGTTCCTGATTTATCCTCAATAACGAATGAGAATGGACTCAGTTATTACCATGCTGCAGGATCTGGGCTGAAATTGAAGGATTGGATACCTGTATCTACAGAAGAGATGGAAACCAAGTACCAAAGTGCAAGTCACATAACTTTAATACCATTGAGGTTTAGAAGGTTTCACGACTCGATTCCAAAAGTACCAGATTCGATTATAATTAGTGGGAATGAGCAAGTCCTTTTGGTGGATTCAAATAAAGTGGAAAGCGTTTTATTGAACACGAACAAAATAGACAACGATGGCATCCAGTGGAAGGCTAGAAACGATCACAAAATCGCTCGATTTTATGATAGTTTAAAATACTTGATTTTCAAGGTTCAAGAGTCTATAAAAAAGGCAGACAGGTTTGATGTTGTGTTGATTTTTGTGGCTTACTTAGCAATGTGGTACACTTTGATAAAAGTGTTTTACGACATGAGACAAATTGGCTCCAAATTCTGGTTAGCATTTTCGACACTAGTTTCATCAACGTTTGCATTTTTATTTGCATTGGTGGTCTCAAACAAGATTCTACAAACTAAGGTATCATTTTTGAGTCTTTCAGAAGGAATTCCATTTCTTGTTGCGATAATTGGATTCAAGCATAAGGTTTCCATTGCCGGATTGATTCTGAAGTCATCGACTGTATCTCCAGATGACGTTCCGAATATTGTTTCCCAAGCCGTGTCGTCACACACTTTGAGCATGCTCCGCGACCACTTAGTTGTCATTGGGGCAATGCTTGCATGTGCTGCGTACGGAAATCACCTTACCGGGTTGCGAAACTTTTGCATCCTTGCCTCGTTAATTTTGACGTTTGATTTGATTTTAGTCTACACTTTCTTCTCGGCAATATTAGGTTTAAAGATTGAAATCAACAGAGCTCGAAGAACAGATGATTTAAAGGATGCCTTGGAGGAGGATGGGGTCTCATCATTGGTTGCAGCAAGAGTTGCAGAACAATCATCATCAATTGAATACCCAAACGAAACCAATTTCTTTTCGTCAAAAGATTACTCAATTCTTTCATTCAAGGTTGCCATGAGTTTGGGATTTATTGCATTCCATGTATTTTGGTTGGGAAGCTCATGGTTGTACAATACATCAGATGCTGGTATTGATTTCAATACGTTTGGTTCTATCTTGGGAGCAGCTCCAGCTATAACAGAATCTTTGTCTAGCGAGATCCAAATTGGCAAGTTTGGAACGGTGTTGACGATCTTACCAACTAGATTTTACATGCCTTCGGGATTTCTTGCTCAGGTTGAGGACTTTGTTTATATGATTTTGAGCAAAGTAAGTATCGCTATACAAGATAGATTGTTGTCCAAAGTAATGGCATTTTGTTTTGGGGTATCTTTGGTTACCAATATATATTTCCTTAATGCTGCAAGATACCAAGTCAGTGCCACATACAAGTTACTTGATAAAGAAATGTCACGTCCACAGATCCGTGCGTCGGTATCTGAACCCGTTACCACTACAGTGGGTGATATCGAAGAATCGGATGAAGAAGAGGATACTGCCGCCACTACTACTCAGTTATCGCTCGAGGAGTGTGTGAAAGTGTTAAAAGAGGGTAATGTGAAAACTTTGAATAATGAAGAAGTTACGTCCTTGGTAGTGGAAGGAAAACTCCCACTATATGCATTGGAGAAACAATTAGCAAGTAACAAAAGGGCGGTTGTTGTGCGTCGTAAAGCAATTGCTAAATTGGCAAATGCCCCTGTGTTGGAAACTAATCGTTTGCCTTATGCGCATTACGACTATGATAGAGTATTTGGTGCTTGCTGTGAGAATGTTATTGGTTACATGCCAATCCCTGTTGGCGTTGCGGGTCCATTGATCATTGATGGAAAGCCATACCATATTCCAATGGCAACAACTGAAGGATGTCTAGTAGCTTCTACTATGCGTGGTTGTAAAGCTATCAATGCCGGCGGTGGTGTAGAAACAGTGTTGACCAAGGATGGAATGACACGAGGCCCATGTGTTAAATTTCCAACGCTTGCTAGAGCAGGGGCTGCTAAATTATGGATTGACTCCGAGGAAGGTCAGAAAACAATCAAAAAAGCATTCAACTCAACTTCCAGGTTTGCTCGTTTACAGCATATCCAAACAGCTTTGGCTGGCTGTCTTTTATTTATTCGTTTCAGAACTACAACTGGTGATGCCATGGGTATGAATATGATATCAAAAGGTGTTGAGCACTCTTTGAAGTACATGGTTGAAGAATGTGGTTATGAAGATATGGAGATCATATCAGTTTCAGGAAACTATTGTTCTGATAAAAAACCTGCAGCAATTAACTGGCTTGAAGGTAGAGGTAAGTCAATCGTAGCTGAAGCCACTATACCGGCTGACGTTGTTGCCAAGGTCTTAAAATCTGATGTTGACGCCTTGGTGGAGTTGAATATAAGTAAGAATTTGGTGGGTTCAGCTATGGCTGGATCTGTTGGAGGATTCAATGCCCATGCATCAAATTTGGTTACGGCAGTGTACCTAGCATGTGGTCAGGATCCAGCTCAGAATGTTGAGAGTTCCAACTGTATCACATTAATGAACAAGCACAAAGTCACAGGAGATTTACAGATATCGGTCAGTATGCCATCTATCGAAGTTGGTACCATTGGAGGAGGTACCATTTTGGAACCACAGGGGGCAATGTTGGACTTGTTGGGAGTACGTGGTCCACATCCAACTAATCCAGGTGACAATGCTAGGCAGTTGGCCAAAATCGTTGCTTCGGCGGTATTGGCAGCAGAACTTTCCCTTTGTTCTGCCCTTGCGGCTGGTCACTTGGTCCAGTCCCACATGCAGCATAATAGGGCGGGTGCATCAAGTACTACAGCCAACAGCGGTCCTAAACCAAATGGAAAAGTTAATGAGACAGATTTGAAGCGATTAAAGGAGGGTTCAGTCACTTGTATAAAGTCATGAGTGTGATGACAGAGAGCTTTAATTTAGGTTTATAGCATAATCCAGTCCTGTTTGGGGTTTGGACATTCAAAAGTAAATATACGCCAATTTTATTTAATAAATATAGAAATCATGAGGGTAGATAATGTAGTAGTTTGTGGGCCCTCTAACTGTGGTTCTTAGAAAGAGTCATAAATTGGTAAAAAAAAAAGAAAAATTGGAATCAAAAATAAAGCTAGATTAAATCACTTCAATCTTTATCGACAACAATGCCCTCGCAAGAAGTAGGAGTTCCTATACCAAATGTCCCCCATGCAGTTTCTGTAACACTACCTACTTGGGAAGCCACAGTTGGTTACGAAGAGGGCGAGGAATGGGTCACCAGTAAAATGAACTCGGGGTATCCTAGATTCTTTATTCATCAAATTATCCAAAAATTATGCCGCAAACTCGAGGCAAAGTATGGTCGTGAGGGTGAAGCGTGTTTGGTATTTCCAAGCTACAAAGTTGCAAAGAGATGCCGTCAATTCATTAAAGATAAGTCTGAGGGCAATGTACATGTTAGAATTTTACAATTGAGCACAAGTGAACCAGTAAATGATTACGAGCGTTTGACTAAAGTGGGTACTAACATAGGTGTGGTTTTTTTCCCAAAATCTTTTTTTCCATTGGCCAAGAATTATTGGCAGCATTCGGGTGAAGTTATCAGTTCTCGAATGGGAGAATATGTGTTGAAGGAATTGTTTGAGAATGACAAAGACCATTACGGTTTAAAAGGTAACTGGAAGCAAGCGTTGCAAGCGCAAAAGATTCAGTCAAGATCGCCCTCAATTACTGCTTCTCGAGCTAGCGGCCGCAGCTCTGATAGTCAAGTGAATGAAGAAGTCGAAAGGGAATTCAATACCTTTATTGAACAAAAATATGGACGTGTTTTGGATTTCAAATTTGCAAAGGAAGCCAAAAGAGCATTGAAAAGAAGAATTTGTGGAAAAGTCGATAAGGAAAATGACCATGGCTTGGAGGATATTGAGCGTCTGAGAAGAGGAAAGCATTTGATCCCATCGGACGTTTATTTGTGTCCGTCCGGAATGGCATCAATATTTTTTGCACATTATTCATTGTTGAACATATCGGAAGCACCAGATGTTTCAGTATGCTTTGGGTTCCCTTACACTGATACCTTAAGCATTTTGAAAAAATTTGGACCTGGTGTCAAGTTTTTGGGAATGGGTGACGACAAATCTTTAGACGAGTTGGAAAAGGAGTTGGAAGGTGGACTAAATATAATGGCGTTGTTTTGTGAATGCCCTTCTAATCCTTTGTTGAAGACTCCCAACTTGAAAAAGATAAAGGAGTTAGGAGATAAATTTGGTTTTGCTATTGTTGTCGATGAAACAGTGGGGAACTTTTTAAATATTCACGTTTTGCCATATGCTGATATAGTGGCATCGTCATTGACCAAAGTTTTTTCTGGGGATTCAAATGTCTTGGCTGGCTCCCTTATTTTAAACCCTTCATCAAGATACTATCTGAAATTGAAACAATTTTTTGATGAAGAGTATGAGGATTTGTTTTGGGATGAGGATGCTTTGTGGTTAGAGCGTAATTCAAGAGATTTTGTTGATCGTGTTCGTATTATTGATGCAACCACTGAGAAGGTGGTGGATTTACTCGTTAAAAATCCTAAAATAGCACGGGTATACTATCCTAGTATTGGGCCTTCGAAGAAGTATTATGATGAAATCAAAAACGAAAATGGGGGTTATGGGGGCTTGGTTTCTTTCTTGTTTCATGAACCCGAGGATGCTGTCTCTTTCTTCAACAATGTAGATCTTTATAAAGGGCCTTCGTTGGGTACGAATTTCACGTTGGCTTGTCCTTATGCCATCCTCGCTCATTACCAGGAGTTGGATGAGATAGCTCAATGGGGTGTCGATAGAAACTTGATTAGGGTTAGTATCGGATTGGAAGATCCAGATGAATTGTTGGAGGTGTTCAAAAAGGCGTTAGAATAGCTGTATAGGGAATCTAACTAATTAAACATAAAAGCGGTGTAGTACATATCACGGCATTACCTTCTTATGAGCGTCCGGGGAATTTCATATGCGTGCACGGGCTTGGTGGATCCTCTTTGATAAAATCAAAAGTCAACTCAACATTCCCCACGTACCAATAATCTCGATGGGTTCGGAAAAACCGCTGCCATCCCACAATATCCTTTTCACATTCCTCTTTATCCAACCCTCTTAAATCATAAGTGTACTCGTCTGGTTTCATAAAACATCCCGTGACAAAGACTCGAGCCGCATCTTTGCCAACTAAATTATGATATGATCCTTTAGGACCATAGACAGCTCTATTGGATGTTACATCATACATGCTGCCATTGATTGCGAGGAGTATTCGTCCATTGTCTTCGCCAGTGTAAGAAGATAGTTCGTTCAAACTAAGATGTAATTCCCGTTCTAATATCGTGTGGCGCCAAAACCTCCAATCGATATATTTACCGTGATACCCCCATGTTGCACTGGATGTAAACCAGTATGATAACAAAGCGTTGAAGAATAAAATACCGCCCACTATACGGACTATGTCAAGGACACTGAAGTTTTCTCGTACCATAAGTGATCATTAGGGGTAACTACAAGTCTGAAAAATTGTTTGCGCACTATGTTTACATTTATTATTACATATTATGTAACTCTAATCCATAAAAAATACCTCATCTTTCATCTGATTCCAATTGGTGTTATTACTGCAAAAGTTTATTCTATCTGTAGAATCCGTACTCAATAAATTCGACCAAAACTCATCATTCAACACCAGGTACGAATTCTCCAATTGGTCTGGGTTGGCTAGGTTTGGGTTGAAAATTTGGTGGTTGTTGTTGCCATTGTTATTGAATGTGTTACTTGCTGCGTGGTCAATCCCAGAGAGGTTTGATAACAGTGGGATTTTAAATTGTCTGTAGTCAAAATTTCCTGGGGTAAGTCCCGTATGTTGTGTCGCCGGATCATAAATATTGGTCAAGGAAGTGGCGGCTGGGCCAACAGCCGACGCTAAGCCTGACTCACCATTTGATGTATGCTGCAAAAGTGACTGTTGTTGAATTTGTTGGGAAGGTTGAAGTGTCTGTGGTTGTTGGGGCTGGAATGGAATAGAAGACGGTGGAGGCGAAGTTACCGGGTTAATTGGAGTATTTCCTGCCGATGTAAATGGAACTTGTGAGCCAACGGGTTGAGGAGCAAAAGTGGTTGAAGTTCCAACGTCCTCCTTTGACTCAGGAACTGTACGTGGGCGTTCTCCTGGATTTCCTTCGCGTCGGTAGGATGCTGCATACGAAAGAATATCTAAGGGAACACTGTGCAGCTCGTCTCTCATCAAAGCCAGCTTGCCCCTTGAATCTTCGAAATTTGATGCAACCCTCTTTAGCTCTACAGCATCTTGATTTGTTGGTTTAAAATTTTGTGGTGTTTCACCATTCTTGCGTAGTAAATCATTCACTTGAGTGGCGTATGTTTGAATAAACAATTGCAACACCAATCTTGTCTTTTTCAACAAATGGTTTGTCGAATGCTGATTATGGGCCTGTTCTACCAAATTACTTACTCTTTGAATGGATATAACTGCGTCACGAGGCACCAAATCTTTCTCGATATGTGAGGGGAGGGACAAAATTAAGAACCGCAACCGAAGCAACATTCCACCGGTATACATAACTCTGGAGCTAAAAGCCAATGGCATTTGTGCAATCTGGTCTGAAGTTAACTTGTTATATTCATTCAACGCCGAAAGACAAGAATTGGTACAGTTTGATATAGCCTTGACGGCCATCGAGCTTAGTTGAGACTCTTCTGGCTTGAAAATATTACCCAAATTAGGCTCATGTAAGTAGGCCTCCACTGAATATAAGTACGACAAAAACACATGGTTGTCATCATCGATCTTATTCCTCAACTCAGTCAATTGCCTTTGCAACTCTTGAATCATATATTGGGAGGTGGAAACCCTTTTATCTCCAATTTCCGGCGAGTGAATGATATGATGTATTTTTTCCAAAGCGGCGTTTATCCTGGCAAATAGTGCCAACTTTCTGTATTTTAACTCTGACGAATTTTCGAGCGCTACGCAACACTCTTCAACATATGGCGTCCACTTGATATATATAGCCCTTCTAAGTATAAGACATATACTCACGGTACTGAAATATATGATCAATACTATTGACTTGTACTCGTCGCCTGTTTCCTGTTCTGGATTTTGTTTCAATGAACCGTCGTTATTGTCAAATGAATACGAAGGTCTTGCCACAATTCCCAAGTCGTGCAAAAGTGACACACAAATATTGTTTAGCAAATGGTATCGACGTTGTCGGAACAACTCTGGTGAGTTGTAATATAAAGTCAAGATAAGCATACTTTTAACCAACTCCACTGACTTTCTTCCAACAACCATTACCTCGTCACAAACAGACCGGATTGCTTCATTGTCCAACGCCAAAGCATGGTCAATTTCCGTCTCAGACAGAGTGGAGCTGACTGTATTACTAGCTGCCATCACCGCATTAAACAAAAAAGGTTGTTCGGTCCGCAAAGTATCTGCAGTGACATCAGTTGGTACGTCTATGAAGGGCAAAAATCCAAGGATTCTGCTTCTGTACAACTGTAATCTTCTCTCAGCTTCTGAGAGAGTTAGTAATCCTTTGGAAACAACATCAGGTGGGGTATTGCTTTTCAACATTCTAGTCCTTCTATTAGCCAAATTATTTAGTTCATTCGTTAAATCAGTCAATTTCGACGAGGATTCTGCCAAAGTGGTTATCTCTTGTTCAAGATCTGATTTGGATACAAATGGTGGAGAAAACATCTCTGATGGAGACTCTGATTGAAATTCTGAAAGCGTTTTTCTATGAAAATGGTTTCTATGATTCAATTGTGTCTCTAGTGTAAGGATCCTCTGTTTCAAGCTAAAAATCTCCTCGTCTTTCAGCATATGGGGTGACGACAAATTGGACTGAGTATTTACACCATCACTTATCGATTTCGATGGGTTATGTGCTTGGGTATTGATTGGGTTCAAGTTGCTTGGTATTGGCGGAATGGTTGAGTTTTGACGAATTTGAGACGAAACTTTTGACTTTGTAGGAGAAGGAATCTTTGAATGAGTTTCTCCGACACTTTTCCTTTTGGGGGTTTCTTTGTTACTCTTTGATGGAGTTTCATTACTGCTCAATTCAGCCTCTTCTAGTTTCAGCTTTTCTTCAGCCTCTCTTTTCTTAGCTTCTAAGATCTCTGATTTTTTCCTTCTTTTTCTTGTTTGGTTAAGATCAATTTCACACTTTCTATTGGCGTTAAGGCATCTGATGCAAGGTTTACCTGGATCCAGAGGGTCTGACGGAGTACACTTTACCTTCAAAGCATGACAACTCTTACAAGCAATTGATCTTCTAGTCACTTTCGATCTTTTATTGGACTGGCGGTTTTGAGACAGATCCGAATGGAATTCATGATCTTGATCAATGTCGTCATCCTCAGATCCTTGATGCTCGAATCCTCTATTCTCATTTGGTGACGCTAACCCAGCTTCATTCTTGACTGGTGTGATATTGGAATTCCCTGCAATATTTTGTGTGTTTGTAGTTGATGTGTTTGGTGATGATGAAGAGTACTCAATCGATGCTCCACCGTTGCTTATAACCGACATTGTGTGCAAGGCTTGCCCAAGAAAAAAATATATATATAAAAAAGTACAGACTCAAAACAAATGGATGGAACTGCGTCGTTTTTTTTTCGATGTAGTAGTAATGGTTCAGTTTAATCAAACAAGGCTTACGATGGTAAGGCTGAAGTTTTGTTGTACCAATAGAATGCTAACGGTTGTAGGTAGCTTCGGGAAATCCGCTAAAAGGTTGAGTATTTTTATAATTTTTTTTCCTCCTTCTCTTACTTTTTTGCTCTTTTTGTTATTGTTGTTTCTGTGGTGAACGTAATAAAGGACAAAATTGGAAGAAGTAATTCAGCCTGTGATATTTCAAACAGGTACTTGAAGAGAATCTCTTTATGAACTAAATACCCTGTCAAGAATGAGATTTGTTTATGACTTCTACCGCAGTGTATAATTAGTACCGCAATTCTCTGGGCCGTCTGGCTCTTGTTGTACTAGCACCTTTCTCGGCATTTAGTTCTTTGAATTTGTTGTTGTTCCTTTGCCGAAGGAGTTAATCGTGCGGCTGAAATAGATCGAGAAACCAGAGACTACAACCATTAAGAAGTACTAAGCAGATTCAAAACCCCAGAACACGTGATTCAAGGCTAGCACTTTCATTTTGAAATCAATCTCGGTAGCACGTAAAAGAAGCCATGAGTACGCAGGAGAATCCGCCAGTAAAAAGCAAGAAACGAGATTTGCGCGGGAACTGATTGAAATTGCGTAAGGGATCCACCAAAGCAAATTGATAAAAGCTCAAAAGTATAGTAATGATACACATACTTAGAAAACACATTGTTGAAACTTTACCCAATGTGGTGGCTTATGCCTCTCTCTTCCAATTCAATGCGTTGTTTGCACCTTCAAGCTTTAACATTGATGGGTAGCGCCATATTCAACGGAATTTTTCGAAAATTCTCCGTCAAAGTAAAAAAGGATTCAAGCATTACAAAGTCACAAGAGTACAAGATACGGTGCAAACTTTCCAACATAAGAGAATAGAAAGAAAACTTATCTCACCTATATTGATGGCATTAACAACGCCATTGGAATTCTTTTAATTACCTATACTATTTACCAGCATAGTTTAATGTCTTTAAATTTCGGGATCAACAATATCACCAGAGGTAATAATCAATCATATAAAGATAAGCCAGTGTCGAAATCACTTCCGCTATACTACAAAGACAAATCACCATTTCATCCAAAACACCCACATAGTAAACGAAGGAGGAAAATTTTCATGTTATTGAAAGGTTTCATTTACTCACTAGGTTTATACCTTGTGTACTATCTAGCTAAGAATCATTTGTTTCTGTCATCGGATTCATCATTGGTGTTCAATATGTTCAATTCTGGTACCCCATCATGGAAGACCGCACAGCTAGAAGTTCGACAAGCGATGTTGGATTCTTGGCATTCGTATGAAAAGTATGCTTGGGGGTACGATGTGTACCATCCTATTAAACAACAAGGAGAGAATATGGGGCCACAGCCATTGGGCTGGATGATTGTTGATTCAATAGATACATTGATGATTATGGATTGTAAAGAAGAAGTTGATAGAGCCAAAAAGTGGATTAAAGACGACTTGGATTACAAATTTGACTACGAGGTAAATAATTTTGAAACTACGATAAGAATGTTGGGAGGGTTGTTATCAGCATTCCATTTAAGTGGTAATGACGATGTTTATCTCGACAAGGCAGTTGGTTTGGCAAATTCTTTACATGGTGCTTATGATAGTCCATCAGGAATTCCTTACTCTTCAGTAAACTTGAAAACAGGTGCTGGTATCAAAAACCATATGGATGCCGGTGCATCTTCTACAGCTGAGGCCGCGACAGTACAATTGGAGTTGAAATATTTGGCAAAATTGACAGGTGAGGTGGATTGGTGGGAGAAGGCAGAAATGGTTATGCAAGTTCTTGAAGCAAACAAGCCTAAAGATGGATTGGTTCCTATCTATGTTAATACGGATACTGGTAAGTACCAAGGAAATTTGATAAGGTTGGGTAGTAGGGGCGATTCATATTATGAGTACCTTTTGAAGCAATATTTGCAAACAAGCGAGGAGGAGCCAATATATTACGATTTGTACCGTGAATCAGTTGAGGGAGTGAGGAAACATTTGGTTAAGAAGTCTTATCCGAATGGGTTGACTTTTATTGGTGAATTAGATAAGGGTATTGGTGGTCCATTTTCGCCCAAAATGGATCATTTGGTATGTTTTTATGGTGGATTGTTAGCTGTGGGTGCAACCAATGGGTTGACATTGGATGAGGCTAAACACCAAAAGTGGTGGACCGAGGAAAGAGCCCTGGATTTCAAGTTTGGAGAAGAATTGACATACACTTGTTATAAAATGTATCACGATGTTTCCCCCACCGGTTTGTCCCCAGAAATTGTTGTATTCAATGAGGACACAACAAAAGAACAGGATTTTAGAATAAAACCATTGGACAGACATAATTTACAAAGACCTGAAACTGTTGAATCACTATTCTATTTGTACAGGTTGACTGGGGATGTAAAGTATCGTAAATGGGGTTACGAGATTTTCCAAAACTTTATCAAATATACTAGAGTGGTAAATGAGCACGGAGAGATCAGTTTCACTTCCTTGAGTGACGTCACTAGCTTGAAACCAGATGGATCACCAAAATTCAAGGATAACACCGAGAGCTTTTGGTTTGCAGAAACCTTAAAGTATTTGTACTTGTTATTTGATGATGAGAACAGGATCCCCTTAACGGAGTACGTTTTCAATACAGAGGCTCATCCTTTCCCCAAATTCAATACAAATGAGCATTTAAAAACTGGTTGGAGAAGACAAGTTGATGAATCCATCAAACCACAAATGAGGGAGAATCAGGCTAATAGCGGATCCAAACAAAAGGTACCACAAGCGCAACCAGTTGATGACTCTATTGAGAAAGAAGTTGAAAGTGCATTAAAGGAAAACCCAAAGTTGGCAAAAGAGGGTAAAGAGGAGACCAAGAAAAAGTTGAACGAATTGGTCAAGGAGATGGAGTGAGGATATTATCATAGTCGTATAGTGACGTAAATATGGTTTTGGTCCTGCTTTTACGACATTGACGTAAGTGCGAAAAATGTAACGACAAAAATAGATTTTAATTTTTTCTTACGTCATCCAACACAATTTTTCTCTTCTCTTTTTACTTCTTGCACTCTTTCTTTTTTTGTCTTTTTTTTCTAGTAACAACGGAAAACTTCCACAAATCTGAAATCAAAACAAGTCAATACGAGGTAGGACTGCATATCTCGAGAAAGGTATTCAAATACGCGTTATCTTCAAAGTCGATCTTTAATTTGGGTTGCATATATCCCCCTACATATAGTCTGTCTGAAGTGTTCCTCATTGGAAATTACACTGCTTTGTTTGGTTCAATTCTATTTTTTTTTTTACTTCTCGATTTGTTACTATTGTTAACTTCGGATTACAAAGCAGAACGGATTTCCAACAGTATATGGTAAATCATGTCCGGAGATGTATGTATCGAAAGTGCTGTACTATCTAATCCAAAAGGAATACTAACAAGCCAATAGCCGCGATCAAAGTTTGACCTAGAGCCAAATCCTTTTGAAAGGTCATTTGCTACAAAGGATTCTTCGTTGTCTTTGAGTACAACCACAGGCCATCAATCACGCAATGAGTCTAGTTCAGAGATAGATACGGTTGGTAATAGCTCAGCTTACTCTAACAACAAAGCTAACTTAGCATTCACTGGAATACATGATCCTCAAGAGCCACCAAATAATATACAGCACCAACACCAACAACAACAACAACAACAACAACAACAACAACAACAACAACAACAACTGCATCATCTGCATCTACCTTTGCAAAACCATCATCCAACAAAATTACCTGGAATAACGCCTCCGTTATTTACACCAGGAGGGCGGAGGTTGCCGCCGTTAGAGCCTACATCAAATCCCGGAACACCCACTACCAACTTATGGAATAGCTTGTTAAGTGCATCAAACAATACGACCAACCCTGTGACTCAACAAAATGGCCAATTTCATCCAACACAACAAAACTATAATCAGTTTGCTTCGCGCAAGACTGGATTGACTCCGAACGAGTCAAACTTGAGATCAGGATTAACACCAGGAGGGTTTTCTTTTGGATTTGGTGGACAAGTGGGAACTGGATTGTCAACTCCAGGAGGACTTTTGAATGGACCGATAACTCCTGGTCTATCTAGTTTGTTGGGTATTCCTTCAGGAAACAATAACATGTTGATGGGGATATCTCATGGTGGAGTCCCCAATCCAGGTCCTTCGCAAATGCAACATTCACAATCAACTCCACCACAACACCAGCCACAATTGCAACCACAACCGCAACCAGAATCACAACCGCAACAACAGTCACATCCAAACCCCTTACCACAACAGCTTCCACAAACAGCCATATCCCCATCAATAAACAATCAGCAGTTAACTTTAGTCCCCCCTTCGATCCTACCTGAAAATCAAAAATTCCTCCAGCAGCCAGTTGCGCCGCTTGGAATAGCCCCTCAAGAACCACCATCAACCCAACAAGACACCCAACCTCAACTTCCTACGCATGCAGAGACCACTTCTCTTTCGCATTCTCACCCTTCATCTCATGAGGCATCACATAACCTGTCCCATAATCCATCTCTGGAGGCGATACCAACTGCGGCAAATGGCTTCTTACTTAATCCAAACACAGCAACTAGCGATCTGACGGAGAAATCATCTACGTCATCAAAGAAAAGGAAAGCAAGGACTGCAGCTATTAAGAAACCCAGAACTACCAAAACTAAGAAGACTCCAGTAAAGGTGAAAGAAGAGCCGACAAATGAAAAGGTTCTGAATGGTGACGAGAAAGAAAATCAAGCTGATGAGAATCCCAATGAGGCAGATGAAAGCGTAAAGGATAATGAAGCCAAGCACGAGGGAGGTAAGAGAAAGAGATCCAGCAATGACGAAGAAAAGCGGAAAAACTTTCTCGAAAGGAATAGAGTTGCTGCATCCAAATGTCGACAAAGGAAGAAACAACTAATGCAGAAGATGGAGGACGAGTTGGCGTTCTATTCTAATGGCTATAGACAGACAAGTGCACAAGTAACCCAACTTCGCGCGCAGTTACAAAAGATGAAGAACATCTTAGTGGCTCATAAAGATTGTCCAGCCTTGGCACTGTCTTGTGGTGGTGTTGAACACTTGCAAGTCATTCTTCAGGAGGCAGATCAACTTACAGATAATACTGTGGAAGCCGAGACGCAAGCAAGCTCGATCCCCTCAACTATCCCAACAACCCTTCAATGATAAACACTCATTGCTAATCATCTTACTAGATTTATACTTCTTGTACATTTTGTTTAATTTATCCTTTTTTTGGCCTCCCTTGGTCTTCTCTCCTACGTTTGTAATCTCTTTTGTGTTACTATCCTCGATATTTGTAACAATGAGACGCGAATCATCAAAAAACGAGACAAGACATCATCATTCACATTAGAAACTGTGAAGAACATCCATACGCACGTATTGATTAACTCGGAATTAAAAGTAAAAAATATTTTATCGATCAAGTGCTACCACTTATACATTTCCTAACGATCTTAGATCAAGATTATTACGACTGAATACTGCCATTTAGATTCACTCTTATATTATACCTCATGGTCAAGTCATACTATGTTGAAACATAAAGCTAAATTTCGTGATCTTGAGCTACCGAGCTTACCCCTAGAAAGTCGCTCTAAAAGAACTACCGATTCAGGAATCATATACCAAGACCAATTCACAAGGAAGAACTTGAAATCCGTTCTACATTTAATAACACAAGAGCTAAAGAAGAGAGGGACCAAGACACCACACATCTTCTTACCTTTCAGGTCGAAAATTAAAGATTTCAAGTTGAATGAATTGCTACTACAACTTATGCCACAAGGAAAATTGATTCAAGATGTTACAAAATGCAAACAGATATGTCTGGCAACAGATGAGTTTACGCTAATGTGTTGTCTTAAATACTTTTGGGCGAGGTTACCAAATAGTGAAATTATCGGATATGAAGTATATCGTGAGTTTAAAAAGAAAGAGGCGGAGCAAAATTATCCCAAGAACGCATTTTTAACTATCATGCCCAAATGTTTATCTTCCCCTGCTCATGCATCCATTGTCTACGACTTCCTTGATTTGATCTTGAGTATCACATCAAATACTCCATATAACAACTTAAGCGGGAGAAAAATCAGCAAAATGGCTGGTCTTTGGGCCTTCAATCCACAAAGAAGCATCAGTACGTCAATTTTCTCAGACGATAGCATTGAAGCAGAACACGATTTTGTAGAAGGTATAAACAACTGGAAAAAGACAACGGATGCAATGTTTCACTTGGTGTTGGCGTTCTTGCGAGCAATGTTACCAGAAAACAATGCTGAAACATTAAAATTGCCAAAGACTCTACAAAGTTTGCTCGTTACGTCCAAGTATCCTCCGTCATCCGAAAGGGAAAGCGCACGGAGTATTAATATACCTTGTGTATGCGTGACTACCACGAAACCCTCGGCCACTGTCTACGATTTGATTAGCAAAGTACGACACAGCTTGACATTTGATAAAAAAGACATGTTTTCCAAAGAAAATTATACCATATTGAGAAATGTTTTTGAAAAGAAAAGCACCAGTGAAATTGTTGATGCGTTTACAGAGGAATCAAGAAGGATTATTGAGCGAATCACCGAGGATCCAATTGACAATAACTTCAACTTGAAACCAGGTTGGGCTTGTCCGACCATAAGTGCAAAACTTTCTAAAAAAGATGTGTCTTTGATCACACGCGTCAATATCAAAGATGTATCGATTCAAGATTACTTCATTTGGGCTTGGTTATCCTCCCTTGCCAGTGACCAACCACCGCTGGTCAAGAAAACATTTGGTAGATCTATTGTTGTTGAGGTGGAAGTTTTAGGTTTTCAAAAATGGATAGTTGTCACGGAGAAAACAATGGATGATGAAGCATATTCTTTTGAACGTAAGCTTTTGCTGAAGGAGGCCGTGCGTAAGAAGGACGAGAATACTCCATTACCTCCGATCCCTGCGGAGAGTATCTCTTATTCGATTGAGAAAAAGCTGTTACCATTGCCCCCAGTGCCAACAAACTTAACTCCTGATAGGGAACAAGGTGCTTATGACACCTCTCCTGAGCCTGTGTTGCCTCAGGAACTCATTGACGTTTATGAACAATTTGAACAACTGTTTGGTGAGGAGGACTTAATCTACCCCAACTCTGTAGATGCAGGAGAATTGATGCGTCGAGAACAAATGTGTGGATCCAACGATGCAGAGCCTGACTTGAGTGATGTTTCCTCGAGGTTTACAAAAGTTACAGTGGGTGACATGTACGCTTCTAATAAGAGTGGAACTCCAACTCGAAAAGCGCCACCTGAGCTTAATGTGGAGTTTTCGCCAAATCGTCTGGTACCATCAAAGAGCTCTCTGGTTCCTGCAATCCCTGGGCTGTTTGAGACTCTGGATGGACCCGATCATCAAGATGCAGTACAGCAGGCTCCAGTGGATTCTGGACAAACTCACTTGGGTGCCGAGTCGTCCACTTATCAAGTGAAAAGTATGTTGATTTATTCCAATGAAGACGCCAAAGAAAGGAAGAGAAAGAAAAAAGAGAAGAAATTACAAAAACAGGCAGAAGCTGCCCAGCTTGCGGCCGCCCAAGCTGCTGGATTTTCAGGCACCATTTTACCACTCGATTTACCTCCCCCAGTTATAGGTTCATGGGAGTCGTTAGCTCCACCAGGATTGAGTGAACCGATAGATCAGCCTCAAGTACGGCTAACACCATTACTCCCGAATAAGGATGCATTTTTAGATAGTGTTGGTTCCCCTGGAAGTATGGATAAAAATAAGTCATTGCCTGTACTCACTGATGAACCAAATGATAGAGATCCCCATGGAACTGTATCAAATGATACGAGTAGCTCGATTCCAATGCATTTAGAGACAGTTCATGACGAGTATCACGGAATCAAGTCGCCTATGTTGGATAGACCTAGTGCATCTCCAGAAGTGTACACGCAAGTCGTCACAGAAGAAGTACCCATTGGAAATAAACTGCCAGTCTATGCTGAAGAGCCTTACTCTCAAATTGTGTCTCCTCAAATTGCGTCATCAATGCAAGTCCCTCACAACAAAAGAAATCCTTCATTTTCAAAACAAACTGCTTCATCACCAACGGTTGTTCGTCCCCCCCCTCACACACACAATGGCCATGACACCCATACGTTGGTAAGAGAAGCCTATGAGATGCATGAAAATGAACATCATCTGGTACTTAGCACCATTGGCACACAAAGTGCTCACAGCGACTCAAATGGTGGTGTAATGTCTGATATGGCACACATGAACAATTTAGGTCCTATGAAGCATCACAAGCGTATATCGCCAGCACCCTCTCTGCATCTGGCTCGACTGGGGTCTCCTTTGTTGCAAAACCAGAGTAGTGGAATTAACGGACACTACCCAAGAAATTATGATTCAAGCAGGTCGTCTGGAGGTTCCAATACGAGTCAGCTGTTAGTACCACAGCCCACTCAGCAATCAGTTACACAGACAATACATCAACCCATGCAACAACCCATGCAACAACCCATGCAACAACCTATGCAACAACCTATGCAACAACCAGTGCAACAACCTATGGGCCAGTTTTATCCACAACCAGTGCAGCACCCAATTTACCAACAACCTATGCGCAGTCAGATGCTGTCACAAATGCCACCACAAATGCCGCAGACGACCTATGCACAACCAATATACCGGTCATATCCTCCAGGTGGGTACCAGTCGCAATTCCAGCCTGCTCCTGGTTGGCGTCACCAACCTCCACCTGGCGGTCCAAGCCATCATCTGGCTAATGGTATAGCAGCACCTGCTTCGATGAATATGGTTCCTGTAGGAGTAAAGCATAATAAAAACAAGGTCGCCAATAAAGCTAATTTACGACATGCTTTGATCGATGGTAATTATGGGATCTAGTAGAAACTTGGATGTAGAGGTGAGTCATCATCTGTTGTTAGCTTCCAAATAAATAGATAAATAAATAGATAAATAAATAAATAAATAAATAAATAACGCGTGTGCTTTCCGAGACCCCTATTGATTTCTATGCATACTTTCAACATCATTCAAGTAGCAAAGTAAAGTTGCGAGAAAACGTTTAGTTTGACGATGTTTTGACGCAACACAGAATGATATTGAATCGTCTCTGATGATGTATCCAATACCAAATCCATTAGCAGACACAGGTCCAAATCCAAAAAGACGTAAGGCAGGATTACCACAGTTAGAAGTTGATAAAATGGCATCATTTAATTTGTTCCAACCTGCGTCGGCAAATATTGGTGGTAGTGAGCCAACAAATTCGGGAATAGCACTACCATACTGATCGTTCAAGACTCCTTGTTGATACTGCTTCAAGAGTCTCGCCCATAAGCAGTATAAGGCATATAAATGACGGTCAACTCCTTCTCCATTTGAAGCCAATCTAGTCTGCATTGAGTGGGCTTTACATGCTTCGCTAAGTTTGGTTAATTTTTCTTTGTTGGTGGCATTGCGGTCAAAGTAGGTGTGAACAAAATCATTTGACTCTTCGGAAACGGTTCTCACTGCTTCTGTTCTTCCGTGGAAGAAATGTTTGGTCATAGCTGGCTCGTAAGTGCACTCGACCTTCCCATATAATGCATAGTATGTAGCTTGAAATGCCATTTGAACAAATGCATCGGGACTAAATCTCATGCTCTTGATTTGACTTGATCCATACAGTCTAAATTCCAAATGCTTGATTTCATTTTGATTGAGTAAATCGGATAATCTGGTTTCACCAAAACGTAACGCAAGTGACAAATCTGGTGTCAAATCCCATTCCAATTTTCTTGGAATTGTAATCAAGTGTTCATTAGCAAAAGAAGTTTGAGTTTGATTGTAGGTTGCATCTTTCCATAACGATGGTGCATTCTTGTTGATAGTTTGTGCAAATGACAAAATAGAGTCTGTGTAAATATCTGAAACATATCGCAAGACAGTGTGACCATCAACCCCTGTATGTTCAAAGTTGATACCAGCTTTACCATTTTTGGTGATGATAATTTGCAACTTGTCAAACCATCTGTTTGTACAGGTACCCACTTGAATACCCTTGTCTAAAATTGACAAGCCACCCAACATGTTTTGAGCTAATTCAGATAAATCTTCCAATTCAATATCATCAAGGCATACAATGAATAATGCTGAATCGATAATAGACAAAACTTCCTTATTGACTTTATTGGTTGCTATCAAATTGTTTCTCACGTTTGCCCATAATTTTCTATTCTCAGTTGTCAAAACACCAAATGATGACTTTGCAACATCTGTGTTGGCCGTGGATAACGAATCATGTATGATTGAACTAAAATTGACATTCAACTCAGATTCACTCAAGATGATGTTGTTCTGTGAATCTAGAACATCAAACCAGTAAAATTGTGATTTGGACATGACAACAATGTGATTCGAGTCTGGGTCCGTCTGCATCATACATCCATCATCAGTGGGGATTCTTGAAGCACCAAACAATTTCGAGTATTGGTACATGCACAATGGTTTACCATTCTTTAACTTGTCAACACTCAAAGTCTCATTTTTCAAGGCTTGGATAAACTTGAGAGATGATAAGGTAAGTGTTGCTGCTCTTTTAATTTGAGGGTTTGCTGAAGTTGTTTCATTTTGAGTAAACGGATCGTCTTCCAAAAGGAAGAATGGATTGACATTCAACACCACTGGCGAGTCATAACTCAAATAAGCGTCATACCAAAATTGCTCAATATAACTTGGTTGATCAGCACCATACTTGCGTAAGCAATCATCGAGGTAGCGGCCAATTGATTGAGATCTGTTGTTGTCGTTACCCTTGAGGAACATTTCAACAGCAGCCTTGGTTCTATTGTGCTCTTTTCTTGTTTGTAATGGTTCCATAATTCTCAAATATCTCAAACATGTTTCTTCTAAATCAGGGATGGGTAATTTTTTCAACTGATTTTGGTATTGGAAAGTAGACATCTTGGAGATTGAGCTTTGTTGGATATGTAGGAATGAAGGCGTTAATGAGCTACGGGCTTTATCTGATACCTCATTATAAATATTCAAGAAAAGTAATTCAATATTTATATCTCAAGAAATAAGCCCATGACTATTTTTGTACTCCCTGAATGATTGGCTAATTTTTTTTTGTGGAGAAGGTGGTAGCGTGTCAATTTCTCGGAGTCTTGGATTTGTGTAACTTAATATTAGTTTTTTAAAGAATTGCGTCATATAAAGGAAAATTGTTCATTCATTAACTATCACAATCAGTTTCCACCAAGTAATCTTTCGTATAGGTGAAATAAGTGCTGGTAGTGGTGGCTTTATTCGGCATCTCTCTTTATATTAGAAAACGCTAAACTGAAATATCATGAGTCAATGAAGCCACTACAAGTGTTTTTCGAGAGGAAACCTGTTTTTGTTTGTGGCGTGTTACGAAAATGAGATCTACCAATCAAAACTTTTCATAGTATTTTGTTTGATAAGATTTGGCTTTTTATTTGTTTTTGTGGGGCGATCAATAACCACAATAATTTCTGGATATGCGGAACACATTTGAACAAAAGATTACTCGAGAGTGGTCCTTACATGAAATGTATCAAAAGTCTACTTTGTTTCTTCTATATCTATTCAATATCCATCGGCCTCTCCACGTTTTCTCCAGTAGTCACTAACACCTTGCAATGTGCCATCCGTTATCCTTTTTATTCCGTTCATTGCTGTCAATGCCCCAGTCTCCAAGAATGTATGCCTTTTGGCCTCCAACTTATGTACAATACCATGTCCCTTGAATTCTTCTGCAAATGTGGTAATATTTTCACTCATTACATCTTCAGGTATCAACTGGTGATGCATTCTAGGGTAAGCAATAGTCTCGAGTAACCCGGTGTTTCTATAATACATTCTCACGATTGCTTGAAGAATTGTATTCGTGATTCTGCTACCACCGGCTGCACCGATAACTAAATCACTTTTGTTATTATAGGTTATGATGGTTGGTGATGTTGAGCTTAATGGCCTCTTTCCAGGTTGGACAAAATTGTATATAGATGGGGTTAAATTAAATGCATTGCTCACGTTTGGTTGACTGAAATCATCCATTTGATCGTTAAGAACTATTCCCGTGTTTTTGTCATAGATCATTGATCCAAAGAGCAAGTTCACTGTTGTGGTCATTGCAACTGAATTGTCGTCTTCATCAACAATTGAAAAGTGTGAAGTACCTTGAGGATCAACCATATCATATTTTGGATCGTAATTGCTCCATGGAAATGTTTCATTTTCGGAAAATTTATCCTGTTCCAAGACTTCATTGATCCATCCATCACCACAATACTTCTCCAACACCTTTTGTCTATCCGATATATCGCCTAAACGAGTTCGAACTGAACTGGACCATTTGAAACTTTCAATTAATTTATGGTTGAACGAAACCGCATCGTCTGATCCATTGTAAACAGCGTGGAAAAAGTTCAAGCCAGCAATTAGAGAAATCCCCGATGAAATCCCATTGCTAGTGTAAAGGGTACGACCGTAGATGTATGAAGTCAACGGCTCTTCAACATTTACTTTGTAGTTGGAAAAGTCCTGTGGTGTGATAATACCACCCCATTCAGCAATTGTATCAACTAAAGATGGAACAATTGGACCCTCTGGATCGTAAAAGATATCGCTACTTCCATTGTTGGCAATCAATCTCAATGTCCTTGCGTAATTCTTACGTTGGATAAAATCACCCTCTTTAACGAGCTTGCCACTCTCAGTGAATATAAAATCCCACATTTTCTTCAAAACTGGTACTCGTGATAACACCAACTCGTCTTCCTTTGCAACTACAGTTTCAAAAACTTTTGAACAATTCCATCCTCTCTCATTCAACTGGATTACTGGATCAAACAACTGCTTCCATGATAGACGACCACTTCCATGCTGTTTGTAAAGCTCGTCTAGTCCCTTGAGCTCCCCGGGAATTGCAATAGCAAGACCACCGATTTTACTCAATACAAATGATTTTCCGAACATATTCTTTGATGCCAATGATGGTGCCATTTCTCTAGCATCTATGCTGATGACGTCCCCTTTGTCCACATTCCTACTTAAAATAAACCCACCTCCGCCAATTCCTGAACTATGTGCGTTTATAGATCCAATGCACAAAGCAACTGTAACTGCAGCGTCGGCAGCGTTGCCTCCCTTCAATAAGATGGCCTTACCCATAGTAGAGCATACGGGAACGTCACTTGCAACCATTGCTTTACTACCTTCGTGTAAGTGCTGCTTCGAAGGGTGTAAATCCGGCTGGCCAATTTTATCAAGTAGTGGGTCATCCGTGGCTTTCTGGATGGTGAGATATGGATCAGCTCGAACTATATCAACTGGAAATTCTGGCCACAGGTGGTTGACTGGTAGCTTGATAGATGTCAATGATATCAATAACAAAGCAGGAAGGAGTAGCAATCCATACCTTGTACGTCTGATATTGCTAGATTTTCCTTTCATTGTTGATTATTGCTGTCAAAATCTCTTATCAGTTTTCGCGTTGCTCTCTTATAGAAAGATCTACAATTTGCTACAAATAATTTTTTATTCGGTACCCAGTTCTCTAATTATTGCTGCTCGAGTAATCTATTCTCTTCAATTGCATCTGATGATTGTCTGTTTTCTGCCTCGATTCTGTCCACCTCCTCCCTCTCTAGCTCCTCGGCAGTATCGTTCCCCACAATGTACTCATAATAAATACAGAGCGACAAAAGTGTACCTTGCAAGCAAGCGGCAACTAAATAGCTAACCCACGAGCTCCAGTGTGAGCCTTTGGTAAAGATTAATGTCGCAGCAAATACAAACCCACCAGGGGTTTGAATACACATCATGCCTATCGACAATGTTCCTGGATGTTTTAAATTGTACGTTGTGTAAATCTGTGGCACATACTTGACAACCGTTAAAGCAGCTGATAGCAACCCATTAGTATTAGCAATTGAAAATAGAACTGAGGTGGAGTTGAGGTAACCAGCTATAATTTGAATGATTGATAGGAATCCATGAAATAGGACAATCTTTCCAACCCTAACAATTCGCTTGTACTCATGTTTGTTCTGTTTAATGGAGTTTTTGGTGAGTAAAAGCACGAATACCAAGATCAATATGGCACACACACATTGGATGGAGATTTGAAATAGGTTGAGTTGGGAACTGATACAGTTAAATGTACTCAAGGCACCGCTGTAGCAGCACTCTCTTGCCCTTGAGCTTACTAAAATGATATTTGTAAGTGTAAATAAAGATGAGCTTGATCCTAGTAATAAGAAATCAGTGGAGAGGCCTTCGGAGGTTCTCTTATCGTAGATACGTTTGTATTGCGGGAGGTAACTGATGAATATTCCAATCGATATTAAAACCAGGAAAATAAAGTTGGCAGTTGAGGCACCATCAAAAATGGAACAGTTTAAATAGGGATTGTCTTGAGGATCCCTTTTGAATGGATGGTCTAGCATTGTGCCCTTGATGTGTGTGACCAGAAAGGAATCGCGTCAAATTCTTTATATTTTTTTTTCTTTTGTGAATATCTGTTTTTACAGCAACTCCAGTCTATTTAGGAAGTTGATGATATGTCTAAGTGGGCTATTGATGCCACTAATCGAATCAAGAGTGAGATCGTTCCAGGATCTTCGAAGTATATTCTACGTGAGATCAGTGAACAATTTGTGATAGCGTCAACGAGTATTGAAAGCCGCTACTTACATGTGAGGGACGATGCAAACAAACTAGAATCATGGATGAAGAGGGTGCTAGAAGGGGAAGAGGATATTAATGACTTGCTTGTGGAAAACGGCCTTTCTGATAAGGCTCCACCTCAACTGGCTTTGAGTTTGAAAACAAATGTTCCAAATTTTCTACCGTCCCCGAAATCGAGGGAGGTCACCATAAAAACACCATTGGAGTTACTGGATGAGGTAGAGATTGAGAAAATGGGGAGTGGAACTAATAGGGGGCAAGTGTCTGGTGAAGTTAGAGAGGGTCCTAAAGAATTTACTATAATCAAATCATTCAGATCAAGCGAATCAGCCCGACTAGGACAACTGGCAGAGGAGACGGAGCCCCGTACAACAACAATTTCGTCCAAAAAAATCCATAAAATACATCCTCCTCCCACATATAAGCATGATTCAGCTAGCGATCAAGGTAGGATTGATTCCACGAATTCTCCGTTAAACCCTATACCACCAGTAACACCAAAGCGATCTTTGTATACTGCTTCTTCGGACAGTGAAGACTCATTTGAAGCAATCAGTGCGGCCATAAAACGAAGCGTCTTGGTAAAGGAATTGGACTTGGGTGATAAAAAGGGATCTAAAGTTTTACATGGTACCCCTAGAAGATCGAGCTCAAAGTTTGTGTCGTTACCTGCTAGAACACCAATATTGTTGAATAGGTCCACTCGTAATGGAGACATCAAGAATCACTCCACAAAAACTCCTCCTACCATTTCCATCAAGAATAAATTTTCACCTCGAAAACTGCCAGTCAAAAGGAACTCCCCTATACCAAAGCTTGTTAAGGTCCCATTGAGACTGGAAGCTATCGTTATTCCGCCGACAAACTCTGATTCTTTTGTATCAAGTCCCACACAGACCTCAAATTTTGAAGTAGAAAAAGATGAGCATCAACGATCAAGTGCGAGTTTATGGAGCAAAATCGGCGAGTACAGGCAATTGTCGCCGAAAAAGCCGCCACAAACTACTCCAAAACGTTCACCATTATCAATTGTCAAAGCTTTCAAAAGTCGATCACCGGTTCGCAATTCGAGTCCGCTACGGAAAGTTCAGCATACCTCACCAGCAAAAGTTGACATTCCACAGCTCAAAAGCCCCAACTTGGATCGTCTTGCAGCTCCTACAATTGCTAGTGCCGCAAAGAAAAAGAAGCCAGATAGTAGGAAATTTGAAAATAGATTTCTCACTACCACCTTACAACGGACGCCAAGGACATTTGATAGAGCAAAAAGTACAAAAGTAACAGAGAAAGCACCAAAGGCACAACCCAAGGTTGATATTCAACGATCAACAAAAAAATCGATGATGGAGCAACGTAGTGAGGCGGCTGCATTGAAATCGAGACAAAAGATTATTCTCAACCTTAGGAAATCAGAATCAAAGATTATACGTGACATTGTTCAAGATGAAGCAGAGCAGGCACCTACTCATAGCCCACCCAAAACTCCAGTTAAGTTCACACCGGACAATTTACCTGATGTGTTATCTGATGATAACCTTTCACCCAGTTCCAAAGTGCTTCAACCCTGGGGCCGCACTCCTGAATTATACAAAATTGCTAAAAGCAAGAAAAAGGTTGACCCCTTTAAGATATTCCACAAGAGTATCAGAGTTAATCTACTGGAGGTGTTCAACAAGCAAGTTACTGCGCAGTCGCCTGCTCCTACACCAGATGAAAGCCAAGTATCCAAATATTCTAAATCTATGGGCTTTAAGTAATATATAAATTAGACTTCTTTCCTTGCTTGTAGAGCAGCTGGTTTGTTCCATTGTGATGACCATTTATCTGCTTCTGATTTAGGTACCACAAACAACTTCAAGGCATCATCAAAGAGTGGTACTTTGGGGCTATCCTTCATCAAAGCTTGATTTATCTCTATCTTTTTGCCTATTTTCACCAAGCCACCACTTACTGTTTCCATAAAGCAAACTAGAGTTTTCACATTGAACCCTTTGTGCTTTTCATCAAACCATTCTTTTGGTCTATTAAGTATCAACTCCAATATCTCCAAAGGTGTGCTTAGTTCACTCACCTCGGCGATAAAATCAAACTCATCTATCGTGGGGTACAATATAAGAGCAGGAAAGATTAACTGTGATTGATAATCCATAGGATCCTCAAGTCTAATCTTTGCCTCCTTTATGATCTCCGGAGGGTTGATGCTTTTTACAACTTCAATGTGTCTCAATTTCATAGAATTGATTAAAATGTCCTGCTTTATTTGCTGCTCCTTCAACTGACGTTCCTTCTTTAATTTAATCTCCTCGATTTCTGCAATCTTCTTCTCGATTTTATCTAACAAGCCCTTCAAGTCAGCATTCTCACCAAAACTCAACCCGTAGTCAAGTATTTGCTTCGCTTCATCAAGCCTATCAATTGCTAAAAATGCTTTACCTGATCGGAAGCATGCTTTCACATTCTTTTCGTCAATAAGAAGAACCTTTTTACAATCCTCAATGCATCTACGGTAATTCCGTAGCTCGAGATTACACACAGCTCGGTTCAAATACAATGCTTTGTTCAAATCGTCTACTCCACAATCCACCTCCAATCCCTTGGTGTAGTAAATCAATGCATTCTTGTATTGCCTTGCTTTAAAACAGTCGTTTCCTTGATTTTTGAAGTTTGTGGCAATCTCATCTGGCTCTCCCTCGTATGCTAACGACTTTAATGCTTCTAGTTCGGTGTTTTCTCCTCCCTCCCCATCAGTTTCATCCAATTTTGTCATGAAAAATGGCAAACGGTTGAGCTCTTGCATTACCTCATCGGCACCCTTGTTGGCAAATTGGGATATCTGGGGCGGTAATTCAGGTTCACCCTCCTTGGGAACATACTTTCTTCTTTCCCATTCTGCTCCATAATTTTCACCCTTAGGAATTTCTATTTGAACCATACTTAATGAGATGGAGCGCAATAGCTTTTTTTTTGAGGATCACTTTTTCTGATGAAGATAGCGAGTTTACAATGGAATACTAAGTTGTACAGTATGTATATAGGTTCACTTCAACTATTCATCAAGAATCTATTCAATCTACATGTCTATTCAAGTTTATTAAAAGAGAGTCGTCTAGTTTGTGCCTACTCTCATCAGGGGGATTAGCACACCACATTGGTAAAGCCCAGCTTGCCATTGTAATTGCACAAAATGCCGATGAAAGCCACATAAACGTCATCCACGCAGGTCCTGAAGCGAAACTCACACCAAAATCACCCAATTTGGATTTGACCTCGTTTGTAGTGAGATTTATCAAGTTGGTGATCAAGGCCAGTTCAATGATGGAACTGCAAAACCCCATCACAGACAACACTGATAAAACGTGCAACACAACATTTGGGATTCGACTTAGGTCCTTTGTTGGGCCACGGTTAGCGTAAATGACTATCAAAGCAAACAACAAGACTGCTTGAACACACACGGTGAATATCATGGCGTTTATGGCCAACTTGAATCTGTGTTCTCTCTGATTGATATGTCGCTCATATGTGTCATCTTTATAAAGTCGGGTCTGATA
Source organism: Candida orthopsilosis Co 90-125 (assembly GCF_000315875.1). Taxonomy (NCBI): domain Eukaryota; kingdom Fungi; phylum Ascomycota; class Pichiomycetes; order Serinales; family Debaryomycetaceae; genus Lodderomyces; species Lodderomyces orthopsilosis. Next base: position 2,426,160 of record NC_018295.1, read on the forward strand.
CGCATAAGCTAATATGCTTTGGAGTCCTATGGACAAAAGTTGAGTTCGATAGTCAAATGCGATCCCCTTGTTTCCTGTGCAAGTTAACGACTCATTCCTCTTTCTGATTAAATCTTCCCCATCCGTTCCATTAATTGTGTACGTATCATAGTTACCAAAGCAGAACCTCCAAAGCGATGTTAAACAGTATTGAGGAGCCTCGCCAACTTGTTCCTCAGCGTAATCGGTAAGTAGTTTGATGTCACTGCTTGTCAAGCTTGTTCCCATGGGTACGTAGCTGCCTTCTCCGACACCTAATATGGATGTAGCTGCACCAACTGAATTCTTTAATGAGTTATAAAGCCCATGCGAAACATCCAAGTGGGAGCAATTAACCCTTGTGATGTAAAATGACTTGACAACAACGGGACCAATCAACATTATCAAAATCGTCACAATCGCGAGACATGTGCTCGACAACCTCAAGCTAAAGAGGAATTTTTCCTCCTTGGATAAAGTAGATATAGACAGGGTAAACTTTATAAAGGGTCTTCGTAGTAACATTGTCTGAAGAGTGGTGTGAACCCAACCCAATGACACTTTTGTATAAACCCTTTCAAAATTTTCTACACAGCGCGACAAAAAATAACTCACAAAAATGAATCTACTATATACAGATTTACTCAATGATTCTAGTAACCAATCCTGTTCCAACAGTCTTCCCACCTTCTCTGATGTTGAAACGTTGATTCAACTCTAATGGGGCCTTCTTGATCAAGGTTCCCACCATTTCAACATTGTCACCTGGCATAACCATTTGTGAGTGGTCAACACCTTCACCTTCTGGGAAAGTGAATGTAGTGGTAACGTCACTAGTTCTGAAGAAACATTGTGGTTTATATCCTTCACTAAAAGGGGTACTACGACCACCTTCTTCGGAAGTCAAGATATAAATAGAAGCCAAGAATTTTTGGTGTGGAGTAGTAGTACCTGGTTTAGCCAAAACCATACCTCTCTTGACTTCGTCTCTCTTGACACCTCTCAACAAAATACCACAGTTGTCACCAGCCATAGCAGCATCCAATTCCTTTTTAAACATTTCAATACCAGTGGAAGTAGCCTTGAATGAGTTTTCACCAATAACTTCAACTTCTTCACCTTTCTTCAACACACCCCTTTCGACTCTACCAGTGACAACAGTACCTCTACCTGAAATAGAAAAGACATCTTCAACAGGCATCAAGAATGGTTGGTCAGCATCTCTTTCTGGAGTTGGAATATATTCATCAACAGCATCCAATAATTTTTGAATAGCTTCAACACCAATTTCTGGTTGTTTACCTTCCAAAGCACACAAGGCAGATCCCATAATGACTGGAGTGTTTTCACCATCAAATCCATATGAGCTCAATAATTCTCTCATTTCCATTTCAACCAATTCCAACATCTCTGGATCATCAATGGTATCAACTTTGTTGACAAAAACAACCAAGTTTTGAATACCAACTTGTCTAGCCAATAACATATGTTCTCTAGTTTGAGGCATTTGACCATCAGTAGCGGCAACAACAATAATAGCACCATCCATTTGAGAAGTACCAGTAATCATATTCTTGATATAATCGGAGTGGCCGGGCAAATCGGAGTGGGCATAGTGACGTTTATCAGTTTCATATTCAACATGGGCGGCAGAAATAGTAATACCTCTTGCACGTTCTTCTGGAGCACGGTCAATTGAACCGTAGTCTAAAAAGCTTGCTTGACCCTTTTCGGCTAACACTTTTGTGATAGCGGCGGTCAAAAGGGGTTTACCATGATCAACATGGCCAATGGTTCCAACGTTGACATGTGGTTTTGCACGATTGTAGGCAGCTAATCCTCTAACAAGTTGAGGACGAGCAGAAAGTGCCAAACGTGGCAAAGATACAGCGAACCTTTTAAACATGTTTGTTGACGATCTAAGGCAAAGGGATTGAAAAAAAATTTTCAGCTGTTTTTCTTTTTCTATTTTTTTCGTTCTCGTTGGCTGGAAAACCGTTATACGCGATTCCATTTAAGGAAATGAGAGCGGCATAGATGTTCAGTTGCAAAACCACCTCATCGCTACGGTATGAAAGATCTAGAGCCACCCAGTGAAGAGACACTTTTGAATAATATCCTCCCTAGTTATGATATGTTCAAGAGTACTATCTCTTTAGAGTTGGAACCGCTGGATGAAAATTACACTGTTGATCCGCCAACTTACGAAGATCATACGATGACCCCGGTAACTTCTGCGAGGGAGTCTGAGAGTCCCGATACTGAGGTTTTTGTAGACGATTATTCTGGAAACTCAGGCGATAACTTGCAGGATACAATTTTGGCACATATTGATTCTTTACCCTGTTTGGTGGGAAATCCAAAGTGTGATGGCCTTGATGTTAAGATAACATTTACTGAAACAGTGGGTCAAGTTGGGATCAAGCCGCCAATCATAGACACCAGTGCGAAGGAGTTTAAGCAAGGTGATTTCCTTCACGGGTATGTCACTATTAAAAATACTACCGATCAGCCAATAAAGTTTGACATGGTTTATGTCCTTTTTGAAGGGGTGACAGCTCTAAACACTGATAAATCACCTGAGAAGCACAACTTTCTCACAATGGTGGATCTTTTTGCATCATGGAGCTACGCAAACATTGACAGACTAGTCACTGACAAGGGAGATCCGCACGATTGGTGTCCTGGAGAAATTGATCCGTTTGATGGAACTTCCCTTTCAATTGACGCAAGAAGGCTCTTTCAACCAGGAGTCACTTACAAGAGATTCTTTACCTTTAAGATCCCTCAGAAGTTACTAGATGACACTTGTCGAAAGAGTTTGCCACAGCATGCTGAGCTTTGTCCCACACTTGGTATCAATAGAGAGGGTGTTCCAGTTAGCCTTTTATTAAGCACATCCCGAGTAAGAGATCTATCGATGGTCAACTCATACATCTCATATAGCGTTGCTGCGATTATCATTGGTCGAGCGAGTAACTTTGATATTGATGTGGACAAGGACAGATATATAATTGCAAAACGAGATAAAGCTCCAATTAGATTGATACCGGATCCAGCATACTTTGATTATGATGCAAACACCCACTACCATGCGTTTGTTCACTCGGTTGAAGAGTTGGTAAAGCCCGATTTGAGTCCATCAATGAGTCAAGACACGCTAAAAGTGAAGCAATTTTACCATCAGAGGAATTTGGAAAAGAGTGGCCACTACCAATGTGTTCAGCCATTTAAGAAGAAAACTTTGACTGGATCGTCAAACATTGGAATAATTGCATTGTCATCTAAAAAAACAGAGTATTGTATCAACTACACTCCCCCCAACCACGGAATCAAATCGGAAGTTGTCATACCCTTGGAGCTCCGCTATTCAGGATCGCTGCAAAACCCTGAAATAAAAAAGGTTGAAGTTGAGTTAGTTGCATTAACTATACAATCTAAGCTGCACCCTATTCCAATTGAATTTACCAATGAAATGTTGTTTGATGACCAAGAAGTTCTTTCCAAGCCAGCAACAAGCAACTTTGACTCAATATTGATTAGAAAGTTTAATAACTATCTTCAACAATTGAACCTGGCGGTAAAGAACGGGGCCAAAATTGAGTATCTGATTTACCGCGATGTTAAAACCTTGGCTTCTCTCAGTACAAAATACATCAACTTAACAGTACCGGATCTAGAGTTCCACCAGGACGACACAAACGCAAAGCTCAATTCGATTCCCTGGGAGTTGGAAGAAAATGACCTTGTTAAGAAGTTTTCAATTGCAATGAATCTCAGCAAATGTAGTCTAAAAGGAGTAAATAACACCATCAAAGGGTTGGACAAAATTACCTTAGTTCCCAACTTCCAAAGCTGCTACATTAGCCGAGTGTATTATATAAAGGTGGGGATCAAAACCAATGGTGCCACGCTTTCATTGAACCTCCCTCTTCGAATAGAGCGATAATAGGTATTTATAGCATTGAATAATGCACAGATCTTTGCTTTTTCCTTGTAGATCCATGAGCTTCTTTGACCATTATGCCGTACATCTCTTGAAGTATTTAGTTTCTGCACCCGTATAATTTTCATGTATGAGGCGTTACTGCTTGATACATGTGTTATGTCAATCTTCATGAGTTGCCCATTGATAATGAGTTCGTTTCATAGACCGTTTCCATTCCGGTATTAATCCATAACCACGAATCTTGCACATTTTTTAGTCCCTTCATCAAACTATTTTTGCTTGTGTCACCGTCGTTGGATAGCCTTTGCTCTTATGTTGAAAGCTGGTTCATCATGTATCCTCATTTGTGTATATCTTTGAGGTGGTGAAAAATGAGAAGCCTAAAAACGCGCTGGACCCTCGATTTTTCATTCTTCTTGAGTGAATAACTATTCAAATGCCTCCATATTTGTGGCTTTATGGTTCGTTTGGGTATTCCGTGATCCAAATGCAATAGGTAGTTTTATAAATTTAAGTTATAATGCATGTAGTCGTCTGTGAAACAAGCTTGACTACTTCATTGGTTTTACTCTAACCTTTGTGTTCTGTTTACTTTACGATGTAAATACGAAAGCCGAAACGATGGAAATTTCGCAATAAAATGCGTGAAAGCATACAATTTAGCTATCAATTGCTCAGTCAACCTCAAAATACATAACTTTACCATCTGTGTTATTTTTGAGCCAGCTCTCGTACGTCCTTAGCCATATCTTGTCATTGATTCTGCTCAACTAACCAACAATGCCAGACTTCAAGCAACAAGAGCTAAGAGTTTTAATAGACTTGTATCCAGCTGATGTCTTGCAGATAATTGTCTCAAAAGCGGGTGTTAGTAACCTCACCAAGATCCTTTCTAGCAAGGAGTTTCTAAAACAGAACAAGAACCTCAAGTATGCAATAGATGAAACCATAGTAAAGAATAAATATACCTTCAACAATGAATCGATGAAGCCAGACAAAATGATATACTGGAACCCTCCCAGAAAAAGAATAGCACAGATTTCAACAGAGCAAGAGAGTTTTAAGGCATTCGATGACTATTGCGTGGCTGAGTCCATTGTCGTGGAAGTAAAGCTTCGCTACAAAGTGGAATTTGCACCTGATTTAATTGAATTGGTCGACTTACTTCGGAGCTTAAAACCAGTTGAGACGGTAAAGTTGTCTTTGAGTATGAACTTTGTTAACAGTCACTTATACTTTGTTGACTTGGCTCAATTGTTTGCTTCCATGACTCATTTGAAAGATCGAATAATAGTGTTCTCCATTAGCGCAACATGTATGACCAATTTCAAAGGAGAAATAGATTTGGAGCAGCTTGTAGAGGTAGAGAGATTGAAAATTAGTGGTTGCAAAGTTAGTGGCTCATTCTCAAAACTTCATAGATTAAAAGAACTTTCCTTTGCACCAGTTGATGGTGATGAGAGCCTACTTGATATACAAAAGCTCCCACTATCATTAAAAAGTCTTGATTTTACAGATTGTGATGGTATCATCGAGTCAATATCGAATGAAGGAGGGGAATTTCCACGTCTCAATCATATTTCAATTTGCTGTTTCGAGGAACCTTTACCAACATCGGTGAAGGATGTCATTCGTTTGATGACGGGCCCTGATACAAAAAGTATTGAATACTCATTTGAAAGTGATGGCTGTGTCGATGATTTTGTTCTGTTGGTAAGTGATGTTTCTAAAGAAAAGGGTTTCAATTTGAAGGAATTGACAGTTGAAGGTCATCTTTCTAGACTGTTTGACATATATCCTTCGGAGCTGTTGGAAATCCTATACGCTGATAGCGAGGAAGTGACTTCGATGTTGAAATTGCCAAACACCTTAAAAAGATTTTCAATGGCAGATGACTATGGTCTAAATTCTCGTGAGGTTTTGAGAATTATCCCCACTGGGTTGGAATACTTGCGTTTGACGAACAATGGAGGAGACTGGGACAATGTAGATACTGACTTTTCCAAGTTTACGAGATTGAAGTATCTCAACTTGTCTCGTACAGGCATTAAGGATTTTGACTTTGTCTTTCCGTGTATGCTTGAGGAGTTGGATTTGTCTGGTAACGAAATCGAGACCATTGACAGTGCTGAATTCCCGAAGAGCTTGAGGAATTTAATCTTGAGCTTCAATGAGATAAAAGAAGTGTCTGGCTCGAAACTTCCAGTGACATTAGAACGTCTCAATATGCTAGGTAATCCCATTGAAAAGGTTGACCTACTCATTGGTGAATGCTTTGAGTTGCTACAAGTCGAGACTTTATATATAGGATGCAAATCCTCTAGCAAAGTTTCTTACAAGTTGCCGAGTACGTTGCAAAGTCTTCACTTTAATTGTTGTAATACATTGAGTCATGATTTTGGTGAAAATTTGGTTAGCATTCGATTGGAATCATGTCAGTTTGCGGTGAGTTCAGGTGAGCTATTCAAGCAGCAATCGAAATTACGATATTTGGGCATTTCTCACTGTCAGTTAGCTGATGTTAGTATCAACTATCCACAGTCGCTAGAAGAGATTGATTTATCTTTTAATGATTTCTCTGAAGTGCCCCAACAACTTGGTTATTTAGAGAACTTAAGGTATTTGCAATTTTCAAACAACAATGTTCAACTAGCTATCATCGAGTTTCATCAGAGCGCTTTAGAGGTATTGGATTTGTCGTATAACGTAATTGAAGAGACACATTTGTCATTTCCAGAAGGTCTCACTAAGCTCAAGCAACTAGATTTGAGTCAAAATGAACTTAAAGATATCACGATAGAAAACATAGGTCATAATAACAAAAGTTTTCACAGTAGTTTATACGAGTTAAATTTAGCATACAATGAACTAAGTGAGGAAAAGATAGAAGCATTGATTTCAAGGTTGCCGGACTCAACCCAAAGCTTAAGAGCCGATAGTAACACCGGTGGTATACTTCGCGCTATCAATTACTTGTCTAGTTGATGCACGCCCCTGTCAATCAAACTAAGTTACTGTAATACTTCTATTGTGTAAAATTATAGACAAAGCCCTCTGTTACAACTACAAACATGGGGATAGTTAAAATGAATGTAATACCCGTTACGATTTTCTCAAAGTGAAAGAGGTGAAACTATCAAAAGCTAATATCGGATTTAACCAGGTGTAATTGGTACAAGCACTCAACTCTTATCTCCAGCTTCTCACAGAAAATACTTATATACAAATATCTATATACAAATGTCACCAAAACTGGGTACTCCCCATACTTAAGCGCTAACAAAAGCAAAACGGCGGCAACCCTTAAAAAGAGTAGGCATAAAGGTGGGCAAGCACATTGTAAGTCCACCTGTTCTAGTGTTTTGAGTCTTTTTATGGTTTCCATGTGTAGCTACTAGTGCCTATATCTCATGATATAAAGTGCCGACTTGTCTAACAAGGTTGTGCAGTTGTGCCAATTGCCATTTCAAAATTTTATAGTGTATAGGCCAGTAAGGGCCTTTTCCTTTCTCCCATAGTTAAGAGAAAAACGGTGGCATGGCTGCTC